>NW_028289441.1:0-173725 GCF_059628265.1 Tinamus guttatus
GGATTTTTTTAGGTATTAACTAATTTGTGGCTGTTTGCCTAGAGGTTTCTCTTAGAACCTCACATGACTATTTAAAATGCTCAGAGCACAGCTAAATTCAAATTAAAAACAGGTCTCCTGGAACCTTGTCCAGTTGAAGCTTGACAAACTACAGGAAAAAAGATTCCATAACCTCTCTGGGCAACTTCTTCCAGTTTTTATCCACTCTAATGTGAGCAAATTCTGGTCTTTACATCCAGCAGGAATTACCCTTGTTAGATTTCATGACCGCAGTCTCCTTTCTTTTTGTTGTGCAACTCCTGAAAGAATCTGCTCTGTCCTGTCAATAACCCCTCCTTGGACAGATATACATCTGCAGAAAGGGTTTACTAGAAAAGCAAGGATGAAATTAAGATTTTTTTCTATTGTACTTCTTTAGGATCGTGACAAGACTAAGACTTCTATAAGACTGTTTTCTGTGACGAGGTTTCCTCATCTTCTTTCTGTAGGCTATCCACACAAGTTTGTTCAGCTTATCATTTCGTGCCGTGCTCCAGCCTCAAAGTATCCTGGTGGACTTTGTCTAGACTTTCTCCGGTTCATCAAAACCTACTGTGAAGTAAGGATAGCACAATATTGTTAACTAGCACAGCATGGTATCTAGCCATTTTCCAGGTGTGGCTTAGTGTGTGTTGAAGAGAGGAAAATAGTCATTTCTGTTGACCCACTGGCTATGTTTTTACGAATGAAGCCCGGTATCCATTAACCTACACAAGGTCACTCCACTGACTCATGTTCAAGGTGTTAACCACCAGGACTTTTTCTGTATAGCTGCTATCTAGGCTGGTGGGTCTCAGCCTGCATTTAATGCATGAAAGTACTCCCAGGTGCAGGACTTTATATTGTCTGTATTTAGCTTCAAGGAGTTCCTGTCAGGCCATTCCTGTATCTTGTTTAGGTGCTGACCTACATAGAAGTATGTCTAAAGAGGTACTTTCAAAAGCATAAAAAAAAAAAAAAGTGACATTGCCACATTTTAAAAAGTGAGGCAAGTAGAAACTGAAGTATCTTTGAGCAATAAAGCTTAGTCCCTCACTGACTTCAAGTATTCAGTGTAATTTTGATTTCATTGGAAGTTTGTTGACCAATATCCTTGTGGTACTATGCAAGCTGATTATCTATGAAACATATGCTTTCTACAATCTAAACTGAGATCATGCTAAGTGATATCTAAAGTAATAGAAAATATTCTATAAGAATAATATTAGAGATAAGAAAAAGGAAAGTCTTGATCAAATCACTGTTCAACAAGTAGGGACAGCTATTGTTGCCTAACACAGAACATTAAAGTGTCTGATTTTTTCTATCATGGATTTTCACTAAAAAAACCCAGCTATCTATCACATTTTATATTTATGGAAGCAGGCCAAAACTTTAGCTTTGAATAAGGTAAGGATGGGTTAAAGCACTAAGAAAAGTTCTGTTTTCAAATCAGTGGAGCCTGAAAAACTTCAAGAGCTGGCTAAAGACCTCAGTACAATTAACAATGCATGTGGTATCAGAAAACTATAAAGGGGAAAACATGGTATCTATTTTTAGTAAGAACGGGAACTGTTGGAAAATTATAGACCTGTTAACTTCAACTGCTAGAAAAATACTTGAATGAATAATCAAAGAAACGGATTGTGTGCTTTTAGAGTAATCCACACAAAGAGGTAATGACCAGCACTGGCGGGTTGCATGACAGTTGTGTCAAACTAGTTTAATGTTTTATTACAGCAGATTAAAAGGAATTGTGAATAAAGAAGAAGCCACAGACCCCATGTGTTCTGACTTCAGCAAGGCTTGTATTTCATACAACATTACTACAAGCTGATCAAGGATCATGGTCAAAACAAATATAATTGCAAAACTGATTAGTAAACTATAATCAATAGCAGTGATTGACAGTCAAAATGGAAATATGATTTTGATGGCAAACAGATTTTCTATGGTTAGTTATCATTAATTTTTAGTTTATGGCTGGATAATTAAAAGGAGAAAACAGTCATGGTGTTTGCTGTTCTTTCCAAGTTGGGAAGACCAAAGGTATGCTGAATTACACAGTTAGAGCTCAAAATTATCCAAAATGATTTTATATGCATTCTGAATTTTAATGCTATATAGGAGGGACAAAATTTTCCACAAAAATTTTTTCCACAAAATTTTCCACTTTATTAGAAATCTTTAGCAACGTGATTATCAGAAAAAAATGTGTGGGCAGGAATAATTTTAAATAATTTAATAATTTTAAAAAAGGTCCCAAGAGTTACGGTAAATCACAATGGCAATATGAGACAACAATATTATGCTATTTTGAGAAAATATAAATGCCATATGAAGATGTATAAATAGGATTATCGCTTGTAAAATATGAAAAAAAAAAGTGTTCTGCTCTGTTTAGCACAGGGAAAACTTAGCTGCAATATGACTTCCAGTTATGGACATGACGCTTAAAAAGGATGTGGACAATTTCAGAAGAGGTTTGAGGAGATCCACAAGAATGAAAGTGGTTTAGGAAATATGGTAGTTGATTGAATCAACTGAGATTGCTAGTCTAAAGTAATTCAAACACATGGAAGTTCAGATATAATATAAAGGAACTAAAATGCAGGGCAGGAAAACAAGTCATGGCCTGAACTGCAGCAAGAGAGATCTAGGTTAGACACTAGGGAATAAAGTGAAGTAGTAAAGTAAATCACCAAAACTGGTTGACTCAGAAGACTGGAGTCCCCTTTGTTGGAGGCCATTTGTAGTGGATTAGACATAATGCTGGCATCCCCTACTGTACAATTAGTTTTGTAAATTAGATTTAAGTATTTTTTTTACTTTTTTTACAACTTTTACTAGGTTGCTTCCTCAAATAATGGAAAACTTCAAATTAGTTTATACCATCCCACTATTTTAGGAATTGTTTCTGGTAAACATAACCGCAAGAAATGAATGTGTATAATTTAGGTGGAGAGGGAAAAAGTCACATATCCTAGGAAATAGGGTAAATTAAAGTCATCAGCAATATCTAAGTTAGTAGAAAATGGAATGGAATGTAATCCTATCGATTAAAAATTGAAATCGTTTTGATTTCCTCTGCTTTTTTCACTTCTAGAACAATTGCTCTTGATATTTCCTTGATTTTTTTTGATTCTTACTGAATAGTTAAATAAATGTAAACAATTACAATGCTTATGTTACTACTGCAACTAATTGTAATATTAAATTCCCCCTGTGAATGGAATTTTAATGTTCTTTGTGGCGTTTTGTCAGCAATTTTCCTGCTGTTTAAAAGATCAGTGTCTAATGGGATTAAGGTACATAATCAAATTGCAAACTGAAAGCTGGGTATGAGGTTTGGATGCCTGGGGAGTACTTCCTAACTGAATATGATTGAAAGATGTTTAGTGCTTAGAGTGGAAACAAATAAATGGAACACTTTTTTTTTTACACCTGAAATTACCTCAGAGTTGTTCTTGGCAAGGAATTTATAGATTACTTTGCCATAGTTAGACAACATGAAGAGCAAATATCTGGGATTGAAATAACATTTCAACAGACTTTATAATGTATTATGATATTCAGAGGATGTTTCAATATGTTCAACTGGGCTGAACCTATTGATGTTTTAAATCTTAAGCTTAACAGGCAATATTGGGGAAAATGATTTTAACTCTCCCATCTCAGATGCTTTGAGCTCTGTGTATGTTTATGTATGCTGGTGAGAGAGACGGGGAGAAAGGGTATGCATGATATTAGGTGGTGATTACATGTTATGTGCATATAGGAGCTATGAAACCTACTTTGTAAATTGCAGGAGAATAAGCAATAGAACTGAGTACTCTATCATAGTTTACCTGTGCATGTTGTAGTAATAAAAGGAGAAAAAATGTCAGTGACATGAGTTCCAGAAACTTCTGCTAATCTCTATTATGTCTTCTTTGAGTACTTTTTATAAGTTGGAATACAGTGACAGACAGTAGGCAGCATACTGGAGACAACAGTCTTATGGAAATTGTATTCTGTGTTTGGAATAGTCTTTGGATAGGCTTCCATAAGATGTCTCCTGCCTCCACCTCCCTTGCTTGGCTGTTTCATTCCAGGAAAATCACTTTCTTCCATTTGAACTAAAGGAAGGATAATATCTAGATGATTGTTAGCAAAACAGTTCACATAAGTCTTGAATGAAGGTCCATATGCAATGTATATGGAAACAACTTAAGCTGAATGTTGTATTCAGTATGTAAGAAATACTGATAACAGATAGATAATCTCTGTAGTTTTGGTGCAAAAAAGCATATAGAACATGTCCTAACCACTGCTTGAATGCTTTTGTAGAATTATATATAAGACTATATGATGGCCATTTTTTAACTGCTTATATTCCAAAATGCTGTAAGGTTTATCAGCACCACTTTCTTTTCTTCTTAACCAAGAATTATCCTGGAGAAGTACAGGGGTTGCCTTCACGAAATTATTTTAATCTACTGATAACTGAAAATATACCAATATATAGCAACAAAAATCCTTTGCAATGGTATGTTTATAAATGACTCTGAAAGTGAACCTATTTAAACATATACTTAGAAATGAGGATGAATTATGGCTTTTCTATAGTTATATTTTATCAAGCTGTTTAAAAACTGGCCTAATTTCAGTCTTAGAGCAATGCAACTTCATTTATTTCATTTTGAAACTATTTACTCATAATTTCTAGCTGATTTTTCTTTCACAGCTGTTTGATGCTTGTATAGCTCCTCTAAAGCAATGACTTTATGTCTACTATGCATTGCTGTAAGGCAGTAGAGGGCAAGAGACTGTGTATTTGGCACTCCATTGAACTTATTTCCAAATATTCGATGCTGGTATTTAAAAAAATATCTGTAGCAAAAATTACATGAAAATGTGGTACATTCTGATTATGGATATTGTACTTGTTTAAAATGTTTCTTATACATTTAGTGTATAGGAGACTGTCTCTTGTTAATGTGTCTACTAGAAGATAGTGTTTAGAACCGTTTTTTCCCTTTCTGTAGAAATGAACAGAACTTGACTTCTTTTATGTAAAACTATGTATTCTGTTCCAAAATTAGCAATAAAAATTCTTCCCATATTTCTCTTTTTTCCTCCTGAAAGTTTGGTTTTATGAAAACTCTCTTTTTTGGGAGTTTTCAGTCTGAGAGATCAAAATCATTTGATTCTAAGGCTTTCAAACTAAGTGGATCTGCGGGTGTATTGCTAAATAAGAAGTAATATTCACAGACATAATTAAGGCATAATTTTTGACAGTTAAGCCTAAAACACTAAATGTCTAAAAGTATGTTTTGGGGGTTGCACAGTTAATCTCTTATTTTTGAGTCTAATTTTTATAAACAAGGAGGAAATCCGTATTGCTGGAGTGTCCTGTGACTTCTTCAAAAAAGAAACTATTTCCATGAGAATAGTTTACAGAGGAAAAATAAAGGGATGGTCAAACAATAACAAAAATGTCAGCCATCACTGTTTAATATACAAAGGGTATTTTACGCATGTGGTATTTTGAGAATGGTCTTGTTGTAAAAGAAGGACTGTTCTGCATTTTCCTACACAGTGTATTTTATGAGGTATCCTTGGAGTACTTGTTGCAATACAGTTAAACCATGCTGTAGTCGAGTATTCTCCTGCTGATTTGCACAAGAGAATAGAGGACAACTGTGTTATGGCACCTTTTGCTGGAGAAGCTACTGATTGAATAATAGCATACAAACTCTTTTAGTTCCATTTCTCTAGTCACTTTGCAGCCCTTCTCCTCGACTGCTGTTTTGCATACCAGCTGAGTGATTTCTGATTGCCGATTAACTCTGGTGAAGCTTCTGAAACACAAGCAATTTGCTCAGCTTCAAATGTCATGTATTCAGATTCCAAGTTATGATGATGATTCTACGTTTACTTTAAAAGTATTTTGCACCCACTTTCACTGCTTATTCAAATCCTATAAATAAGAAAATTTGAAATGCATTTCTTCTCTACTGCTGCTGATTGACTGAACTCCCTGAGGCATAACTATCTCCAAAGGGCTTAATGAGATATCAAACTGTTCAGCCTAAAGCTTGTTGGCGACGTGTTATGAACATCAGCAATGGATGCATAGTTAGGGGCTTGAGATGTGATAACTTTTACCTTTTGTACAAAGAAAAAGTGTAATTTATTGAAACTATGCAGATAACAATGTGTTACAAGATTTCACCTATCCATTGGGCTAACAGTAAGTCTGACACACGTGCTCTGTGCGCTTTCCTGAGAGATAGTGCTTAGTTTTTCTCACTTTGTGAACCCAGCTTGATTTTTGTTTTGTGATTGGTAAGTCTTCTGCTTATGTCCATATAGAAGATAACGGGGGAAGTCTCAAGAAGGGGATGTGACCCTTTCTTTGTTTCGTTGAAAGCAGCATCCTCCAGAATAAGGATGCATGTTCTAGTGAGGGGCCGTTTATTCCTCTACAGAATCTGCCAAGGAGAGTAAGACAAGTGCCTCATTCTACAGCATTCTTCCTCACCCCAAGTGAGGTTGTCTCTTTGCCAGGGATAGAAGCTTAGTCTTCGTAATATTCATTTTTATTATATTTGTTAATAAGATATAGTTATTACGGTCACTGTTTAAGAGAATATCCCACTCTATACACTAGACAAAAAAATGTTTACAGTTTTTTATGATATCTAAGAAAACATCCATCAGCTGGAAATATTTCTTAATTGTGGCTTGTTTGATGTAAATTCAGGCCAGCACTGGCCAAGAGCATATACTATGCTGTGAAACAAGCAGATCTGCACCCAGATCTGTAGCATTGCATTCCCCTTGGTAATACCACTTAAATATAGCTACAGCTGGTTATTTTTCTTTCTTACTTGGTTATAAAAATCAATTCTAAAGCTCAATTTCATAAAGGGCTTATTTATGCTGTAGCGATTGCCCCATCACCACAGTGCAAGGGAGTCATTAACAACATTAACTATCCTTGCTACTCTTAAGCTATATTATTTTATGTCAGTTGCAGGCAAAGAGCAAAACAGGACATCAAGATAAACTAACACAGTAATCTCATAACTGATATTAGAAAAGTAGAAGATCTTCATGAAGATCTTTAAAGGACATATTGATTGTCATTTTAAGACACATATCCTTTAGAATTCGGCTAGAAAGACTGGCAACATCCTTCAGTTTATGGGATCCTTCTGCAAAATTAATTCCCACTGCCCTTCCTTGTCCTTCTCCAAGAATGAGAAAAAGAAATAGAATTTTAAAGATGTCATCCGGAGGAATACTTTTTATATACTACTTAAGCTTCTTCATAATAGAAATGCCACTTTTAGGAGAAAGAGCCTCAGTTCTGTTTACAGAAGACACACTTCATTAGAGCATTCAAGGCAGCAGGCTTAACATAATTTCCTCTCAGTTTTATATTTTAATTTTTATATATTTTGTTAGTTTACAAATCCTGCAGGATGATATTTTTCTCTTCAGAGAACTGTAAATGAAGGGAAAAAATCATCTAGTAGTATAGGTTATCTGAAAGTATTTCTGAAATCTGAATGTTGGTCATACTTTGAGGTCTAATATTTCTTACTCTTCAATAACCATTAATTTTACACAAGTGGAAGGCACAGTCCTCTGCATTTCTAAAACTCCTGATCTGAAAAAAAAACCTACATAATTTTTGAAAATCCTTAGCAATCCCCTACAAACTGCACTGAGTAGGTCAAAAGCTGTTCTCACTTAGTCCTCTATATGCAGAAAACTGCTTCACTGAAAACCGCTTACACCACAGTGAAAGGAAGAGGCTTTGGGCAAAGGCTCTACATGCAGTTTAAAGTATTAAATAGTTACATTTTCAGCTCAGTATTTATATTAATAAAACAAGGGCATGGATTATCTGAGAATAGAACACATTCCTTTTACTTGTATGAACTAATATCAATAAGTGCAGCACTGAAGGAATTGATTCCTTCCAGAATTGACTGCAATTGCAGTCTGTGCCATGGCCTGTTTCACCTTTGCTGTACAATATAAACTGATCCCAACTGCATTTTTTCATCACTATTGGATTTGCTGACTCCATTCTTTTTGTCAGCATTTCTCATGTGTCCGTCTGTTCTTGTTCTTGATGTTTTAATTTTGTTTTTATTTTTTTTTCTCCCTGTGTTGAAGTTCTCTCTAAAAATTGTTCTGTCTTGCTTGCCCGTGTTTTTGTCACAATTTCCCTCACCCCTGTATAACCTCCCTTCAAAGGCCTGCCTGAAAGTTACAAGGCTTCTAACTGCATGTGTTATGCTGAACATCCTAGTAAGCTGTGAGCACTTCTCCTCAGAGAGTTGCTAGAATCAGTTTTCAGAGGTCCAAAACTCTCAGTACCTGTGGTGCTGCCACTGCTCCATTCAAAAGGCTTGAAGAATGCTTTTGTGTTATTCAGATGTATTAGCCATGACCCAGATTTTACCTCCATCATATTCAATAGTTTAACCTCAAATCTCCTGGGAAAGATATAGAAATAATGACTACTGTAAAAAATATAAGGAAGCTTTTCGAGAAAATATAGCAGAACTCTTCAACATTTCATTCACCCAGGAACAAATAAAAGAGAATTTCTGTGTAATGCAAGAATAAATGCCAGCTCCAAATCTTGAAACTAGTTCTACAATCATGGATATGACATGAGATATAAACAGCAAGAAAATGAAAATTACCCTTATAGGTAAAATGATTTGCTTCATCACATGACTCCAATGGCTAGGAACTAGTGGCACTCTCATGTTTGCAAAGTGGGAATGCTATCACAAGAATTTCTGGCAATGCATATGAAATTCTATTTTAAACTAAGTTTAACTTGAAGATAACAAGAACTGCTAATGTGTATCTACAAGGTAGATAGCAATAATTTGACCACAGTGCCTGCAGAGCAAAGGCATGTGGAAGGCCTTTTTCAGATCCTGCAGTAGTACCTTTTTACCAGTCTCCCATTACCTTCATTTGTGTGTTTTACTCTGTACTCTGATGCAAAAATTTTAGTTTGCTTCCTGTTCTAAGATCTAAGCATGGTCAACGCACTGTCTAAAATTTGCCATTTTAACTATCAGACTAATACTTGCTTGTGATCTTACACAGGATTTCTGAGTTAGCTCTTTCATCTAGAGCTCTCATGAGAGCTCACTGCAAGAATATTGCCTTTGTAGACAGCCTAAATTCACCCTGGGTTTGGCCCATATGCCAACACCATATGCCATAGCAGCAGGTAATGCAGTTTGGCATTGACTTTTTTTTTTTTTTTTCTTAATATTGACTTGGGAGTTGCTGTTTTGACTATTGTTTCTTCTTTGTTTCTATATTATAAATCCAGCTCTTTATTTATCATTTATATGGTTAAAGGCTTCAGTAGCTTTACAATCCTTGAGGCTCCCTTGAGCCAGGGAAACATAGTCCGTATGCCTAAAAGTGTATAATGTAAGAAAATATAACTCATTCCTTACTGGTGAAGTTGTGAAGTGGCTTACCATGATGAATGAAGCTGCAATAGCTCACACTGGAAGAGACTTGGGTTCTGTGTCTTTTATGTATTATTTTTGCCTTTATTGACCCAAGGAATAAATTATCAAACACATCTTTATTAACCATCTACTATCCAGAAACGTCATTTTTTAAACACTAGTGTGTTTTCACTCCTACCAACATTATACACTCTAGCTTTTCAATTCAGCATACTTAACCTTGTAAAATGTTCCATGGTGCAAGCGGCGATCTAAGCAAATGAAAACATATTGTAAAATAGCTGGTTTAATGAGGCAAACTGGGGAAAAAAAATATTTCCATCTTCCTGGAATAGGCTTTTGATCAATTGCTATTCATACTGAATCATTTATGGAATCAGCTCAGTTTACTAATGATCTTAGCAATTGCTGTTGCAGATTTTAAGGTTACCCACTAATCTTTTGTACATTGCTACTCAATGTTTGAGTATCACATTTAGTTCAGTTACACTTTAACATTTGTGTTTTTATCGATGTTTGTCAAAAGAAAGAAAAAGCATCATATTACTATTGCAGCATCTTCTCAGAAGTGTTTTGCAAAGCTGCTTTGTAATTTTTTTGATGCATCTATCCGTAACATAGCCTAATAGAACCCTATGTTCTATCAGCTATGTTACGGATAGATGCATCAAAAATGTACTGTGAAATGTGCTGTGCAAAATAAGAGCAGTAGGCATGTATAATTCCTTTTACTTCTCATCCTGCCACAGATTTCTTTTGTGATTCATGACTTACAGTCCCCGCTGCAGAACTGACCACAGATAAGGGATGTTTCCATCTTTTGCAACCAGAGAGTAATGCCCTGGGCTCAAAAAATGTTGTGACAGAACCTGCAGACTATAGGTAGGAGTACTTAAGTCTCTCAGAAAAACAACTTATCATAAGACATATTCTTATGCAAAGCAAATAAATGCTATGGTGTGCAAAAATGATGACTATTTTTAAAAAGCTCGCCCCTATGCATCAATAAAAGATCATGAGTTAGCACTGGAGTGCTAAACACCTTAGCTGACTTTATGAAGAATGGTTTTATCTTCTGAATAGGATAGTATAAGATATGGAAATAATTATAATCAGTATATAACCCATATAAACTACAGCTCTTATGACTGTCTGTTCTTTTCAATCTAATAATCTGTATTTTGTTTTCTCTGATATGTTCCTGAATTAGTTATTTATTTAAAAGGTATTTTTCTTCCAGTCCCTTATCTTTTATTCTTAGAGGTTGGTGTTTATAACATTAATTTGATCTCTCTGATTTCATCTCTTATTTTAGTAGTAACAAATTTTCCTCTGGAATGAAGCTTTAATGTTTTTAATGATGTATCATTTACAGAAGAGTGCTCTGGTTGTAGCATATCCACTTCTGGTTTAATTAGACTGCTGCTCTTCTAGATTCCTTTCATCTTTCAAAATAGATCCAGCCATTCTCTGTTTCTCCCTGGCATTTCTTCTATCTGGTTTCTAATTTTCACTGGAGTTGAAGAGCTTGCCCACTTTTAATGTTCTTTGGCTTTAGAGCGCCTGTATACTAGTTCAGAGAAAACAAGTGCTGATAACAAACACACACGCTCCCTAAGCTCAGCTATTTATTTTTCTAGTGAACAAAAGAATAAAGGAACACGCATCAGGAGTAAGGAGAGCTTCTTTACAATAAAGCTTGTACAAGAAAGAGTTTGAATTAATTGAATTATTTATTTGAGAGTCCATGCATATCTATACTAGCACAAACTTTGTCATGTTTCTATAACCCTGAAGTTTAGTTATATGCTATAACGTTAACAAGTTTGTCCACATTTTTCAATTATGTGCTTTGAACGTGTTGTTTATGCTAATCTTCCAAGTGTATGTTGATCACAATCTTCATTTTCTCAAGAACATCCAGAGTCACACTTTCTCTTTCATGGTCAAGATGAAGCATCTGCTTCTGCCATCTTCATTCTCATCATAAAGAATGACAGTTTAGAAGCTAGAAGACTAGGAAAAGTGTTCAGTATGCACTTGAAAGAGAAGTGTTGTGGAAAGCTGGCAGCTCATTAATATACTTTTTTTTCTGAGGTACATGTAATTTTCTACCAATTCCAGGGAAAATATGTATTCTTTAAATAAAAAGCAAGGTTCTCTAAGGAAGTGGGGAAGTGATTTTTAGTCCGAGTCTCTCAAATTACAGTTCTCTTTTTTCTGGAGGAAAACTTAGTTCATGTGTCTTTCAAAGATTGTTACCAGTACTTAAAGCAATGATGGTGGTTTCATTCCACCAATGTGAAAGGTTAATCAAAGGGGAATTAATACCCTCTGAATGGTAGAAAACATATCTCTTTTTTAATAGACATGTGACACTCCTTGGTTAATCAGAGGCTCATACTCAACTGAAGTGAATGGAAGCATTCATAGAACCTTATTTATTTATTTTAAAATGGTTTGACAATAGCCTGAGATTTATTTCCATCTTTTTTTTTTTTCATTTTCATTATTAGCAGTAAGCTCTAACTTGCTAAAATAAAACTGGTAGGTCTTGAGAGCTGTATTTGATCTTAGGTTTGTGACTAACTATCCAGGTAGAACATATATGCTATATATATGCTATTTATTCTCTATTCCTCTTTAAAATTCATCTTTGAGTTATTGATGGTAGTGCTTTGCACAGCTTTTTAAAATCACTCTATCATATAGTGGATTTTATACAACAACTCAGTATCATTCATTAGTCCCATAAATTTTCAGTTGATTTGAGGTTAACATTTCAGGTGAGGTAACATTTATATAAAAAAAAGAAGAAATATAAACCTCTACACCACACCTTTGTTATTTCATCTGATTAAGAGAAAGTTAATACTTGGAATCAATAATGTTTGTTTCTTAAGTGATTGTGAGTAGCTTGAAAATGAGGATGAGTTTTCTCATTTCTTAAAAGTATTTCACATACTTTCTTAAATATTTGGAGACTAGACCCTCATTTTATTAGAGCTATGCCAATTTATACCAGTTAAGACACTGACCTGTTAATGCACATGTCAAATTGTATCCTATTACTGGCTGTAAAATTTCATTGATATCAGAGGTGCTGCAAGGTGCAAACAAAGGCAGAGATGTATTCCTGTCTATATTCTATTCAGCCAAAGGGCAAGAGTGACTTAAAATAAGCTGTATTAGCTTGTCCTACACAAATACAAATAAATGATTATTCTGATTGTGATATCTTTTAGTAAATCAGTTCTTGATCTTACAAGTGCATTTCTTTAAAAGTGCCAGATGACAAGATGCTGGTAGAAGACTTTGTGTGGACTGTCTAGTGTTTGATATTCATGTTTGGTGGCAGCCACTCAGTGTCACAGAGTCTCGAGTAAACAACTCTAGGGTGGAGTAGAGGCTAAAGCGAGTTTAGCTACCAGTGCTGGTACTCGCTGGTTCAGTGCATTTGTCTGATATTTCCAAGTGCCCAGCATGTGAAAGTCTCAAAGGAGTCATCATTCCACATGCACAGGCAATGTGTTCATATGTAGTAAATCCAAGATGTCACATGGGACTTTAAATATCCACACATCCTCTTCTGCTTTCAGTGTATTAAAAAAAAAAATCCTGGAAGGAATGTCATCATTTAGGAATCAGCCTTGGTATTTTGATGCCCAAGTCTATGGCCTGTGTTTTTCATCTTTTAAACTGAGGAAAAATAAATTATTCTGCGTATCTTGTGTCTACCTAAAGAAACTTCAGTACAGCATTTTCTCAGGTTTACTTCTTTAACTTAGCTTAAAATAAAATATTAGCAGAGCTGCAGATTAAAAGAGCCTAAGAGGAAGCTGATTGATCTAAAAATGTTTCAAATGTGAACTATCTTTGAACAGAGATAAAGAAGAAAAAGCAAATATTTCACAGCCTGACATTCACTCATTTTGTAGTCAATAGAAAACTCCTATGAATTTTGGTGGGGAAGGATCAGTTCCATTATGTCAGTGTATTTCAGCTGAGTTCATTAGAACAGGAAGAACTCCACAATCTGTGCTTTTCATAAAACCACTCAAGAAATATTGGTAAATAAGTAGAAGCCCTCAAATTATCTAAATCCTATTGCAGTATATCAGTGTCTATAAAAATGTAAACCCCATGGGAGTTATAAAAAATAATGAATCATTTCATGACTCTAATATGCAGAAGTTGTATTTTCAGAAGGAGACTTCTGTCAAAAAAGTAGTAAATACTTTGAAAAAAAAAATTTGATTCTGCTAATTACAGAGGTTTAGCTCTGCTGAGACTGAAATCTTCCAAAGTAAGTGCTGAAGTTGTTCTTCCCTCATGAAAGTCCTGATGCCTTCAGGCCTCGTTTGCTTGTAAGATTAGATAGCAGTTTGTTGATTTGAGGTTTATGTCATCTAATTAGAGCGCTATTTGGTTACTTAAGGATTATTTTGTAATTAAGGACAAATAAAAGGAAGAAGGGAACAAGGAAAGAGGTTTTTTAAGAATATATTATGGTAGCTTCTTACAAGTTTTGCAAAACAGAAATGTGAATGTTTTTGTGCATGTCATAGCACTACTGTCCCTAAGGGACAAGTGCTTACATAAAGGACATACTTCAGAGGACTCTCTATACTCCAGAATGAGTTTCCCTCTTCTCTCAAAAGCCTCTGGAATGTGTGCCTTTATGCCTTCTTTTCACCCTTTCTTTTCCTTTCTTGTCTGTTAGTTCCACTTTCTACTTTTATCTATCCTTATCTTTCTTTTTTTCTGCCTATTTGATTGTTTCTGTTTCTTTAAAAGCTCACTACCTGAAATATGAAGATCCTGCTTATGAGAGTATGGTGTTCTTAAATAACTGTCGTTGCTCTTATACATAGAACGAATGCAATCTTTGCCAGACTGGAACTGATAGATGCACGCTTAGAACCCACAAATCTGATTGGAATAAGAGAAGAAGCTACTTAGCTCATCTTAAGCTAATAAACCTATTTTTATTTCCTTATATCTACATTTTCACAAATTACAAAATGACAGGCAACATTACTGGCCCTGGGACTTAAGTCCATCGATTTCTTGCTAAAAATTGTGAAATTAAAACCAATGGAAGTGGAGAAATACACAAAAGGAAACAAGTTGTTATTTCATGTGTAGCTCTATACAGTAGAAAATTTCACTGATTTTTACTTGTGCGAGATTCAGAAGGGAGATTCCAGGACAGGAAAAAAAAATATAAACGATATCTACAGCTAACATCAAGGTTCTGATGCAGCAGAAAAATCAATCTAAAAAAAATCGCACCAAAAATATACAACAAAAATTATCTGTCAGAATTTTTGTGCATAGTACAAGCTTGTCAACTCAGAGCTTGCAACTAGGGGAATTTTAGAATTAATCTGTCAAATGACAAGACTGTTTCTCAAGCAGTCTTGATAAGAAGCAGTGCATATTTAAACTATTTCAGCAGGAACTGATCATCAAGGAGTGAACTGTAACTGGGAGCAAGGTTTCAGTCCTGGTCCTTCTGCTGCTGTGATGAAGAAGACATCTTGTACTCTTTGGGAGAACAACTCAGGGCACCTCTGTTTGGTCACTGGTTAGATTGATGACAAGAGAAAGGGAGTTTTCTATCCACTTGCCTGTGTTGACTGGGCAATCATCGCAGACTTGTGGAAGCAGTGAACTAAACAGTGTCCTTACTGTCTTTACTGAGCAGAAGTTGTCACTATAGGATGGATGATGGATAATTTTTTCTATCCCTATCTTGATGCCACCTAATATTGATCAATAAAAGTTATATTTATACTGCCAAGCTGGATACTTCTCAGTTTGCAGCAACATGCTGGTTACCAATCTCCCACACGGCACAAGTTTCTCTTCAAGTGAGCTGAAAAGCTCCCTTGAAGGAGAAACTGGCAACTGTATTTTGTCCTACGAAACTCTTCACTCTGAATGGCTTCAGAGGCAGTTGCAGCTGTTGTCATGGTCCAGGCTTCAAGCAGTCTTCCAGCCCTGCTATTGAGTTCTTTACACCATCATCAGCAGGAGGTAGCTGAAATTTTGAACTATGAATAAGAGGCAGATCCTGACTGGCAGTGGTGGATAATTTCCAATGAAATTCAAGTTATAAATTCAGTCAAACTCATTAGAGCAGCCACAAGCAAACATCAAAATCTTTGTAAAATAAAAGTAATCCAGCTAAACCCTACCACCAATTTATGTGATTTAATGGTAATCTCAATTGCAACATATTAGTCTTAATTTTGATTTCCTAATCGGTCGTGTTGTCTGAGCTCCCTCACACCATCCAGAATGCAACACTGATCAAAAATTACTCCAGATATACAGAGGGCACTGCTGACATAAGCTGTTAATAATGAAAATATAGACTACCAAGGGAAACACACTGATGTAGTATCTGTCTGAAAGCATATTGATCCCCCAGTACATTAATCCTTTACACTGAAGAATTAACGTCAAAGAATGAGTCACAGGACTAAATATGAGACCTATTTTTACTGATCTTCATTATGATATTTTAAAAAAAGTGATTCATGTATTTTTTGATTTATTGTATTTTAATTTAACATGCGTAGGTTTAAAACTTGGGCTCTTTTTCAGTGAATATTGTATATTAATTAATCAGAAATATATTTAGTATGGAACATTTATCAAATATTTATTATGTATGAGTATAGATAAATATGCACACGTGCATAAAAGAAAGAAAAACAATAAAAAGTTATTTAGTTATAAAAAGATGTTCAAAACCTGAGGACAAAAATTTATTTGGAAGTAAACAATATCAGTCTTGTCTACAGTGGGGGTTTGCACTAATCTAATTTGAATTATGTTTTAAACAATTAGAAAATTGAAATACTGAGAAAGACTGCGTATGCCTTTTGAGTGTATAACTTTTCATTTGGTCTTTCTTTTTCCTTACTTAGTTAACTTAAATAGGATGATAGTGTGAAGCATGAAGTTATTGGGGGCTGTTCTTTGAAAAGATTTAATTAAAACTGCTTAAATTCCCATGTTATATCATTGCATTACTTAATAGGAAAAAAGTACAGATTTCAAAATTTTCTGAATTCACTATTTGGACTTTTGTCTCAATCCAGGATTGGATTGCACTGTAAAAATATTTAGAAGAGTCTGATACTATTTTTTTTTTAGTGAGGTAACTCTAAACTGATTAACTTAAGTCCTGAAACAAAGAAATTAAAGTCAAAATAATGCAATTCGTATAAGCTGGGAGCTAAAAGTGTCTATTTCTACATCTTCTCAATCTTCTTCATAAGAGTTCCTCTATTAATACTTCGTCCACGAGCCATGTTTCCCTTCTTTCTGCAGGAGCTTGTTCTGGGTTGGAGAAGTCCAGGGCTCTTCAGTGCCTAACAGCTTCTACTGATAGGGGTAATGGTTAATTGTAGTCAGGTTCTTTCATTACTCCATTTTGGAAAGTTAATTTCTGTCCTAATCTTAATTACAGAGAAAATTTGGTGCTTTAGTCTAATTCTTTTAATATGTTTTCAAGATGTGTTATTTTCCACTCACTCTGTAGCTCAGAGTTAGGCAAATTCACTAGTATCTCATTAAATCAGGGTTTTAAGACTTAAAAATAATAAACTTTTTAAAAATGCATCATTCTGTTTTTCATTGAGAGTTACCAGAAAAGGAAAGTGACAAAGCCCGAAGCTCACACATTTATATCACTCCAGCAACCTCCTCCCCCAACAAATAGGGACCTAGACTGCTTTGAGTATTTTTTTTTTGGTTGTTGTTATTAGTTTGTTTGTTTGTTTGGTTTTGGTAACAAATGCCTACTGCTGCCCTGATGTAATAATTGATGATGAGAAATACATTTCCTAGAACCAGTATTTCACAATTTTTCCCCATATTCCAGTTATCAGTGCTAAGTGAAATTAATCACATATGTTAATGATACTCCATAAATTTCTTTGGTTTATATAATCTTTCTCTCTTGCCTCTAAATGAATAATGATACATTTTTCCTTTAGTTAGTCATAAATCTTTGGAACTCTATGTTCATGTTATGGACATAGACATATGGACATATGGGAAAGTATTATGCTTAACAGAAACTACTCTTAGTTGCTAGCAGGGCTTTATTTCCAAGATTACACCTTCTTGTGAGCCCACTGTAGTTGTGTTCATATTTTGGGGGTCTGCCCAGCTCTATTGGGTGCCTATATTAAATACCATAACAAACTGTGTCCCTCTGTGGCTGCAGAAGCTGCGAGTGGTTAGTATATAACAACTTCATATCTAAGGATTGATGGAAATGAGCTCACGAAACCCAACCTGATCTTTGTTAAAAGCAACCTGACTGAGGTTGTAGATATGAACATGTGCTATGAACATATAGGTTCTGTATTCTCAAATGTAGTTGTCAAATATATCAAAACAGCAAAAGAAGATTAGAAAAACACAAGAGATCAACCTCTTGGTGCTAAGGGAAAATGGTGTTCTGCTGGTTACACTGGTTGATATTCTTTAGCCTCACAAAATGCTGTGAAAATAGGGTAGCCATTACTTTTAGCCATTATTCCTAACTCCCTTTTGATGCTCATAAGTATCTGATAATATGATAAACTTTTGCTATGATAAATATCTTTGCAATTACTGATTGAATTAGTAATGCTGGCTATTTTAGAGAATTCCATAGAATAGGAATTATTGATCATATTTTTTGTTCTTTTCTGGTGGTGTTACAGCAGGGACTGGCGGCAGGTTGGACAGGTCACTTTTAATATCCCAAAACTGGCTCCCCGCTGAGGTTCATTGATCAGAGCAAACTTATGGTTCCTCTCTGGTTCTCCCCCATGTCCTGACTGAATTAATTGGTGAGCGTCCAGCAGCTCAGCAATTGCTGCTCTCTGCTAATAGTGCCTAGTTCATAGCGTTGCTAGGTCAGGCCAAGTCATAGTGATAGTTCTTCTGGATGTCATCCAGAGTAGGTGCCAAGCAGCAGAAAATAAGGCATCAGTGGTGGTGTTGCCTATCACACAACCTATCGCTACTCCAGAATTGGCTGATCCACCATGACTGCTCAGAAATGGCATCAATGGTTTGATAAAATCTCTCTCTCTCATAATCAGATACTGTTATCTAACATTTTAGATATTTTCAGTCTCACTGCATTCAGTGTGAATGATGCTGGAAAAACTGATAGTCTGATCCATTCTGTGGGATGCTGTGTGCTATAGCATCAAAATCATCTCTCTAAATGTTGTATTGATCCCATGAAGGATGTTATTTTTCCTCTATTTTATTCCTGAGAGGTGCTGTCCTATAACCCCCAAATAATATCCTGTTTTTAATTTTATGAGAAATAAAATTCAATCTGCATTCTGAAGTACCAGGCAGCAGCTTGCAAATATTATAATTCCTTTTTTATTTACAGATGTTGTAGGTAATAGGTACTTCAGGTTTAGTAAAGTGCATGATTGCTTTTTAAACTGAACATTTCTTCATAATAATGCATTGTAAATAAATTGTTATACTGTAAAACATCACCACTCTCACAAGCCTCTAAAGTCCTTAAAAGCACTCACTCTTATTTGGCTTTTAAAAACTAGCTATTAATATTTACATTTGTGACTGTGCACAAATACATAAAATCACTGTAAAAGCTAGAGGTTTAAGTGCCTGCCCTTCCATTCACCAGGTCAGCATGAACTTTTAGATCTGTCTCAGAGGATTTCTTGCTATTACAAATATGAAACCAGGATGTTAAAATGAAAAAGAACAAAATTTAATAATAATAATAAAAAATATTTGCAAGGGACAGTGCTCAGCTTGATGGCTTCAGAGAGTGGAAGGAGATTATGTTAAAGCATAAATGGAGTTTTAACATTTTTAAATCCAGAAGGTCTAATCTAATCTAATCCTTTTCAATCCAATTTTTTTAATGCAGCCTAGACATCAGATTAAAGCTTGCACTTTTCTTTTTTAGGCCATTACAAACAGAAATGGCATCTGTGCTACCTTTCCAATGTTCAACATTTGAAAAGGGCTTTTAAATGCATAATTGTGAAAAATAAAAAAGTAAAAGATGTATTTGACTATGCAATATCTTATTTCTACTTTATGGTACAAATTATAATTCTGTTTAGTAAAAAGATTTTTTTATTAAAAGATCTTGTTCCCTTCTCTACAAACACAGCACCTTAAATGCAGTGGTAACAAAGAAAGAGTTTCAGGTTTCTTTTTGTGTGAGCATTTCTTTTAAATGATTTTATGCCAATAGTTCTGTAAAATTGATAATTAAAATTTCACTGTTGTTTCTCCTAAAAATAATGTTAATTAAATTCATTAATATACAAATAGAAAACTTTGCTTTCTTTACGTCATTAATCTAATTTAAAGATGCTGTTGCATAGATTTATATTTTGAATCTCAAATGAATTGCAGGTTTTTCACAGCACAGAATAAGATATTCTAAATTTCCGTGTCCCATAGTAAATATAGTATCTGTTCTGCCAGGACACAGATTTTCAAGCACTAGTTTGCTAGCTGTCTCAGTCGCATGGTAATATACTCATGGCTGATGTAACAAATCTGTCTTGTTGAATCATCTTTCATTTAACACATTTGTTTCTTCGGATCAAAAAATCTGAAAAAATTCTATCTGAAATTCTATCAGAACACAAAATTCTATCTGAACTTTTGAATTAGATTAGGAACTTCTTACATGTTATGGAAAACAATTAAAACATTGCTGGAAAGATGAATATTTTGTATATTAGGTTATAATTCCTAAAACACTCAGTCTTACCTCTCCTTCTCCTAAAGCCAATGAGAAAAATTACAGTGGTTTTGTAGGCAGGCAATTAGGTGAGTGCTCAGTGTTTTGAAAATGCCACCTGTATAGGCTAGAGCTTTCTAACCACTTTGATGGACAGAATCATGGAAATATTTGTAATATTTCATTATTATGAAAAGATTGGATAAAAGTGTGGATAAAGAGATATGAGCAAGTGTATTCATAACTTTTTATGCCATTTGAGTGTGCACATGGTTGTCTTTGCACTTTAGTGGTATTGACAATATAAAATAAGTGGCACAGTCTGGCTTATTTTAAAGGATTATTGTTTATTGAGACCCCAATATTTGTTGCTTAGAATTGTGTTTTGGATCCAAGTGTCAATTTTACATCAGAATTTAAGATAGTGATGAGTGATTGAAACTGCTTGCTTCAAAGGTAATGAGTCTGCATCAATCTGAAAGGAACCATCAGTGCCTGCTCAGGACTGCTCTGATGGTCCTGAGGACTACCTAATTCAGGATCTCTTTACCCTTGCTGCTCTTTGCATAACACTGTAACTCAGTAGGTTAAGACATACAGGCAGCATACAAGACAAAAGACGTGCGCATGCAGCAGTTAATCATGATGTATCATTTTCCCCATCCTTTTTTTCATGCATAAAGAGATGGCAGATGAACAGGATTTAATCCATACTTAATGACAGAGAGAAAAGCTCTCACCACTTCAAAAATCTCAGAGTCTTCTTCAGGTTCTCCTTGAAGATGACATTTTCACTTGATGATAAGTGTAGCTTTAAGGTTGCTTCATGTAGGACCATAATCTGTTATCTTCACGTGAAAGATGTACACCAATACCATGGTGCAATTTAGCATCCAGCTGTGGAAGCTTTTCATACTAACTTATTCTAATATAAATATTTCTGGGCACGCGAGAGGGTTATAACAAATGACTCTTTTAAACCTTGCTGTTTTTCAGTCCAAAATATGTGTGCCATTAACACATTTCATCAATGAATGCCAAAATATCAGTGTATCCTGTGCAGTTTGTTTACTGACAGATAAGAAGAGCAGGGAGCCCTTGGTGTCATTCAATACTATCACGGATTTTCTCATGTTGGCAGCCAGTGCTGGCACTATGCTGTTCTTTTGGAGGTGTTGTTTTGATGGATGCTACCAAATGACACCAGAGAGAAAGCGAGGTGGAGGAGGAGAGAAAGGAGTAATAGAAGCACTGAAATAAGTGGTATCTAAATGCTAAGAGAAGCCAGCTCCTTGGAAAGAGTTTGGCAAAAAGCCTTTTGAGGTTTCTTTAGATTTGCTTTTTCTTTCTCCTTCTCCTTTCATATGCTTTCCAATTAGTTTAAAATGTAGTTAACAGGTAGTCTCACTTAAAGAAATAGCTTAGTCCTAATAAGGGTATCACAGAGCTGCATTGTTTGCCATAAGAATAATGAAGAGCAGAAAATCATGCCCCATCTTTTCTGTGGAGCCTAAACAACAGTGCTGAAGCAGTCCTATTGCTCTAAGGGACTTTTTTTTTTTTTTTTTTTTTTGTAGCAAGTACTCTCTGTCTTTGCTAGAGCTGTCCATGTAGCAGTCTGAAGGTATAAAATGCAAGAGGAACAAGTTCAAAAAATCTAATGAAACCATGTCATTTATCTCCACCTTTCTTTGCAGGAGATAAAGGCAGTACTTCAAGAAACATCATATAGTAGCTACTGCAGGGGAATTTTATAATTTGGCAGTGGGTTGTCCTTTCTGTTTTCCCTCTCCTTAATCATACTCTGCAGCACCATTTTTGCTGCTTGAGCTAACAGCTAAAACATGTGAGATAATAATTTTCCAAGAATGCTCCTTTAAAATACACATATTTACCCGGGTTTTCTTATTGGCTTTGTGCTAGATGCTTCTTCGGTGTTTGTGTATGTGTTAAATATAATTCTAAATAGAGCTAGGGGAATTGTTTACCTGAAGCTTTTTATTGGTAGATGAAAAATGCAAATTCATGCCTGTAAAAAATTTGAGCTTATGCCAAGTTTGTTGAGTCCTTTCAGATAAAAAAAAAAAAAAAAGAAAACCTGGAAAACATATACAAAATTCCTCCCCGGCTAGCAGCCCAGTACATTTTAAACTGGCTTCACTCAAATTTCAGCAGCTTGCTGGCTGTAGTATAAACAGGCATGGCAGACTCTGATCCCTTTGGCAAGCTCTGAGCTAGATTTAGATTCACCTAAGCTGGGGGAACTGAGAACGCCTCGCAGGTCTCAGTTCAAATGCAGACACACTGGCCATATTCCAACTGCCTGGTTGAATGAGAGTGTATATGTACCACAACCTGCTCTAATTGAGGCAGGCAGCGGCAGGGGCAGGAAAGGAAAAGAAAAAGACAAGATTCTTTCTTTATAAGCTGGCCTGCTTACTTCCAAAATGACATCGTAGTCTACACTTTCAACTTGCAGAAATAAGTATAACTTTATTGACTGGAAGAAAACATGGAGTATTCAAGTCCAAATTTTCCTCTGCGCAATCAACATGTTATCTGTGTGTGTGTCTGGGCTCTCATGATCATATGCGTATCATGGTTGGGATCTTACCAGCTGTCTATGGATTCATGAAAAGCTAATTTATGAAATTCTGTCAATCCAGACCACGTTCATCTATCAGACTCTGATATGGGAACAGGAGCAAATATGACTTTGAATTTCAAGTTGCTAATACCTGCTGGGGCCAGCCCACAGTCCTTATATCTGAATTGCTCTGACTATACCTGTCTTCTAACAATGCCTTCTTATCAGGCCATGGACTGTGGGGCACATACAAAACTGCTAACCAAATTTCTTCCTTTAAAGCAAGATCTTAAGGAATCACTCCAGCCTAAAAAATAAAAATCCCAAATCTTCCTTTTTGCACACCAGTGAAGCCAAGTGCATGATTCAAGCTTAAACGATTAAATAATTAATGGAAGAAAACCTTAGCTGATGGATGCAGGGAGAAACAGAATGTTTTTATTTTGCTACTTTCCTCTGCGGGAGTTTCCCCCCACCCTGACTTTCTGTTGACATTGGTGTTGCTTATCCTTTCCAGCCTCCCACACATATTGATTACCTCTTAAGCTGATGCCGTCTCTTCTCCCTTGACTTGCTGCTTTATCTGGCTCTGTAACACTTGTACATTTTTAGTGACTTCTGTTTGTACACATGGACCAAATTTATCCTTGGTTTACTGCCAGGGTATAGATTTGACCCTCTCAATCTGCCTTACTTTGATTCTCAGTTTGAGTTTCCAACACAAATGAAGAATGGGTTCCTATGATGACTTATGTATTTATAGTATAGGACCTGACCCAGCACACAGAGAAAAACATCAAGCCTGTAATCAAAGATACAGCTTCATCATAAGCACAAACACATGATTTTAAGTCTTTGTCAGTCTTCCTTCCTTTCCCTTTATGTTTACTTTTTATTCAGTTGATAGGGAAGAGAGTACCAAAAGCCTCTGTCAGACTAACACAGCTAGAGGTCTGTGTAGCTTGTTCCGGTGTATGAGATCTGGTCAACACTAACTTCTCCACCAAAGGGAAACCTGTCTGTAGGAAGGGATTAGAATTTGTGAAAAATCACTATTTACCATGACTCCTTAATCAATCTCTTTAAATTTGGCACTGTTAATTAGGATCCTTTGAAATTTTTAGTCTTTACATGCTGTACCGTATTGTCAGCCTTTTCATATATGTTATCTGCTATGCAAACAGAAATATGCTTATGTGAATATGTGATACTTAAGGTGTCTATTGTTCTTGCATATTTCTTCCTTTTATTAACGGTAATGGATTTTTTAGCTACCATTTTTTTTAAAAAAAGGATGAAAAATATTCTGTAATTCATTGATTAACCACAAAATTAAAAACTCTTAATTTTGCCAATTTTAAATTATATATTTAAAAAAAGGAGGGAAGAGAAACAACAGTACCAAATATTTTATTTTTTAAGTATCTTAATCTTCTATTTAAAATTTCAATGAAAATATTATATGCGTATTTCAATAAAAATATTTAACATTAAAGATTTGCTCCTGTCATCCACAATGTTTTTTCCTTGTAAACCATCTCATTTACTAGTGGTGAAAATGCATCTTTGTGCAATATCCTTCTATTTTAATTTTCTTTTCACAAACTGTATGTATTGCAATTTAACACAACATCTTATATAAAAATATATTGTAACATATTTCAATAGCAACTCTTAGATAAAAGTTAGAGATTCTAACTCTATTGTACCGTCTGTATATACAAATACTGAGAATTATAAAGTCATGAAGCCTGCAAATAAGGTAAAAGAAAAATGATTATTCCTTGCATCCCATAATACTAGAACTAGAGGTCAGTTTATTAAACTACTGGCAGAGCAGTTAAAGCAGATAAAAGAAAGTCCCTATTTTTACAGTCACTTGTGAATTTCTGGAGCCTTGCAGCCACAGGAAACTGTGCAGTTAAACAGTGCTAGAAGATTCATAAGGAGTTTAGGCAAATTATTGGGCAAACAGTCCACAAAACGGCAGTGAAAGGGCTAAGATGGCATGCAGCCTAGTATTTCAAGATGCTGGGGAATTATGAGAGGAATGGGCCCATAGGAAGTGCTTTCGCAATGTACCTGCCTCTGACTCCTTCCCTTTGCCAGCACAGTGTGCTCCAGGATCTTCTCTGCACACCTTCAGCACTATCCTTTAGGAAATCTGCCTCAGCTACAGCATGTCGCATTATTTTCAGGGACATGCCGGCCTGTCTGGAGAGGAGCCTGCAATTGCTTGTCCTGTCCTAGGCTGACCATCTGAGATTGCTTAAAATCATTACGGATAGGTGGTGACAAACTAGAACCAAGCATGCACTGCTACCTCTGCAAGTACTTGGCAGTTCTGAGAGCTTAATCTCAAACCCTCTTCACCTATATATATATATATATATATACACTTATATATATACACACTATATATATACTTATATATATATACATACTTATATATATATACACTTATATATATATACTATATATATATACACTATATATATATAGTATATATATACTCTATATACAGTATATATATACTATATAGTATATATACTCTCTATATAGTATATATATATATAGTATAGTATATATATACTATATATATATATACACACACACCTATATATACATATATATATATATATATATGTATATGCACAGCTGAACAAGTTATAGTCATAGAGACTAGAGATACTGGACATACACCTACTGGATAATGTTAACTCACACAAATATACTTCATATAAGTGGCAATTTCTGCCAGAGCCAATAAAACTATGTATGTCCTTCTTCTCGCAGATTGCACACTCAGGTCTTGAGCTGCACTCCCACTGCAGAGCACATAGTTTCTGTTGCATTTAGTTACATCACTGTGTGAGCATCCAAAACTGATTTGAAGCCTTCTTTGTGACCTTATGATCCTGAGCTGACTATATGCCCCTGAGTTCTCAAACATAAGTTTGAGGAGGAGACTGTCCTCA
This sequence comes from Tinamus guttatus, assembly GCF_059628265.1. Lineage (NCBI taxonomy): Eukaryota > Metazoa > Chordata > Aves > Tinamiformes > Tinamidae > Tinamus > Tinamus guttatus. Next base: position 25,858 of record NW_028289441.1, read on the forward strand.
AGGGACTGTCACAGCAGCTGAGGACTGTGCCAGGTTCGAGTGACACTTCAGCGGTGCCCTGTTTCTCTTGGGAGTGATACGGAAACCTCTGTGACAGCTTTACAGAGGTGAGTCTTCTGTGAGTACCCAAGAAGTGTCACATCCAAATAACACACATCTTTTGGGTCATAATATAGCATAAATGATAGAATATCTCTCTTTTTTTAACTCTTATTCTTTTTAGGTAGAAAATATTATAGTCCTTATTAACACAAGCAAAGCAGTCTGCTCTGTTGTGCTTACACGGCAAACAAGAATGCTGCTGAGTTCAAAGGCATCTAAACATGGAGAAATCATTTTCAAATGAGATATACACATCAACTTAATTTCCTATGTAGTTTCACATTCAGAATTTCATCTATTTCCATTGACTTTTTCCTATTTCTAGGGAGGACTGGCAAAAACTGATAGACTTACAGTGAAATTATTTTTCTGATTGTGCATCTCTGCACATCAATTCCTATATGTAGGTTTTCCTTCCAGATAATAACAAAGTCCTTAATTCAACTTCACTGCTGTGGAAATAATAGTACAAATTGTTAACCAGTGCATCAGTAAATGACAGACACTATGCACCAAAAACATTCAGTTGTTCCATTATGATCTCTGAACAGGACAGAAAGGTAACAACATTAAGAAATGCTATTATAATCATTATTAAAAAATGTCCAAAATTAATATGACTCCTGTTTTAGTTTCTGCAAGATAACATTAAGGGCAGCTTATTAATAACAATATTTTTAAAGATAATGAGCCTTTCTCATCACATTACTACATGGTTCACTAAGATGTCATTGTCATTTCTCTCTCCCGAAATAATCAATAAAAACCAATTTTCTCATAGTAATTACAAATATCACACATTATATATGTATAAGGTTACATTGAGGTTTGCCTATATTTTGTCAGTTCAGTACAATGTTGGAAAACTAGGTTACACAAGGGTGGAAATTTTGACTTCAAGCAATTTATGTAATTCCTACTGCAATCAATGAGAAACATATGTTCACTGATGAATCAACACAGCAGACAGGGAAAGAAAGCACCTTGTAAAGAGATCTCTAATAGTACCATCCAAAAACCAAATGAAAATTCTGTTCATTCAAGGAGCAAAAAAACATAGGTGATGATTCCTTACTTTCTTTGGGAGATTTATTCTCATCATAAAACACCTCATCTGTAAAAGTCTTTCCTTATATTTATCATACACTTCCCCTATTAAAAACATTACTTACAGTTACTATACTACTGTTTGCCTTTCATTTGTGGCACTGCATGCTACCAATTTTATGTAAAGCTCTTTATCAATTGCTATCCAGAAGTTGGATTCTCTGGGATTCTTCAAATATCTTGATTTCTAAACCAGATTTGTGACTAACAGTCATCAAAAATCTGGATGAGAAGCAGAAATCATTGAAAGCAACACATTTTGGTACACAGAACAATAAATTAGGTAGTACATAGGTTATTGGAACAGTAATTATATATTTAAGGTAGCATGTAATAAAGGAAGGCTTAATATATTATGAGCTGACAGTGAATTTTCCGTATTCAAGCAAAACTTAGCTGTAATTTTCCAGACAGATAATTTTCATTAAATAAATGAAGACATGAAACAAATATATCAATAAATAGATGAGACACGTAAAACTGAGGCCTAGAAAAAATTGCCATCTTTTTCCCAGTAGGGATGCATATATATATATATATATATATATGTACACACATATACATATATGTGTATATATATATATATATTTGCCATAATCAATATTGTTGACTATATATATATATATATTTGCCATAATCAATATTGTTGACAGATGAGATTCTGAGATGCATCATTAGTAAATGCCTAACATTTATACTGGACATCACAAGCAACTTCTGTAAAACCTTGTGCAAAAAGAGGCTTGAGAAAGAGGAGATCAGAAATGCCAAGACTTGTCTACCAGGAAGCTGGTGGCCAAGTGGGTGCAAGAACAGTGGCCTCCCAGAACTCACACTCCATTCAGCCTCATCCATGTTGTGCCCAGGAAAGCCATACACTTTGAGCCATCCTATCATCCGTTATCAGCTTAGAGTGTAGCTTTTATTGAAGCTGTTGCAATTCTGAGACTGTCAGGAAGCAGATAAAAGCAGAGTCTAGTCCTCTGCATGCTTAGCATTTCTTTGCCAACAAACAAGGACATTTTCTTTACTGCTAAGAGAAAGCCACCATGTGATTAACATTAGGTGAGTTTTCCACTGTTTGCCTGGTGCTCCATCATTATAGACAGGAATACGCATATTTGTACACTGAAAAATAATAGTCATGAATACAATCTTGGCGCTCTGCTCTGAAATGAAACATTTCCACTGTGCTGCTGTCCTGTCTGGGATCTCTCATGCCTGGTCACTAAAGAACAGATGGGAAAGAAGTTTGTGTCTCTGGAGCTTTCTGCATTATTACTTACTTAACTGTTTATTCATCAAAGATACTATCTACTTATGAACCTAGTCTGGATCATAAGAGGGAGGGAAAAAACCTCATTTTACAACTCTTCTTCTACCATAAAAACAAATATCCTACTTTTAACATTAATCATGGAAGAATATTGAGTACAAGTGTTATTGGTTTAATATATTGCATAGTTCAGACGATATTAAGTTAACTATGTCTTTCTTGATTGGCCAAGTTATTCTTTTCAGTGGCCCACCAATTATCATTGATTTATCCATGCCCTTTTGATACCAACTTCCCTGATGAATGTGCTTTCTGCTAATAGTAAGGACTGCAGAAATCAGTGAGGATGTAGTAAGAAAGATACGGAAAGACTGAGGTAGGCAAATCCTGCTTTAGCTCTGACTTGGCTGGTCAAGTCTGCTCTCAGGCCTACTTGTGTCCAGTGGCAGACCATTGGTGGTGAAATACTGCACACAGCAGAAGACTGAATAACCCAAACACAACACACAGAGTAGATCAGAGCATGCACTGTCTATCCCTATGGCATGGTCATAGTATATATCTTCTGATGAAGACCTTATGTCTGTTCACTGTCTTATTAAATTGATGTAATCTAAGCTATGTATATTTGCAGCAGCAACTAGGTTACATGACTGTAACTGAGTCATCCAGTATAGGCTACAATGCTAGGGAGTTTGAGCCCACCTTTGGAAGTGTAGCAGGCTCAAATTTGTGCTGTAGCTTGCCCTAAGCCAGAATATTGTCTTCTACCTATGTATCACGGATATTTAGGAAACCTTGAGTGACTGGCCTTGGGCAATGGCCTGGTCCTGGCTCTGACAATATATCAGACACCTAAATTAGCCAGAAGTCTTTCACCAGAAAATTCTCACAGAATTCACACTTTTCCTGGTAGCTATAAGCTATCATATGATATCAGTTAAACAACACGAGTATCAATATATGGAAGAGATAAGCACTGCAGCTTGTCTCCCAGGCACTCAGTGCTACACAATTTACAGTACTGGATTTACAGAAAGCAGTGTATTTTCTCTTTCTTTTCTAAGTTTGTCATGATTAAATATTTCCTCTTCTTTCTCTCTTCTCTAAAGAGACATAAGAATTGGCAAGCTCATTTGTTTAACACACTGAGAGGCTTTTTTTTCAGCTAATGCAAGAAAACGGTTCTGTCCATTATGTTCCTTTAGCTGTAAGCTTATGGCTGTACTGTTTCTCTTGAAGAAGAATGTTGGCTTCTATTTTAGTTCCAATGTCTTTTAAATTTGTTGATCTTGTATGAGGTACTCTAGGAGCAACTAAATCAGCAGAAAGCCTGGAATTGTCCTTAGCCAAAGAAAGTACTTTGATAAAGCCCCCGTGAAAAGAATTACAGAAAAAAAAAAGTTTTAAATATTCAATTTTGTAGTGAGTATTGTCAATCCTAAGCCTCTGAATAGCAATAAGGCTTGACTAGAATTCACATTCAAGCCCGTATGAGGGGAAATTATACATTTAGAATTGATGGTACCATGATTAATCACCACTGGATATTGACTAACCACTTAAGATCTTCTGAAATCAATTTGCCTCAAGAGATTGATATATCCATGGGTAACATTTCAATGTAAGAAAAAAAGGTTATGTCTGGGTTTATATATAAGCCTATCTAAGTTAAGATGAGAGGTTGAATAATTTCTAAAATATTCTGAGGTGAGGTGTAAAGGTTTGTTTAGGCTGATCTGCTTTTCACATGCTAGCCTAGACTTTTTTTCTGCATCTTACTCTAAAGTCTACAGTTTGAGTGCAATATTTTAAAAAAGTATATAAAATGTTTCACCTGCAATTCATTTTACTTTCAATAACAAGTTCCAAAAAATTAACAATAACAAGAATAACAAAAGCAAGTTCCTTATACTTTAACATAATTAGCCAGGAACATTATATAATATATTTTCATGCCTCTCCCTTATGTGTGACAGCCTTTATTTAACACTGTTTATCTCCTACACCCTTTATGCAATTCTCATGGTTGCTCTCTGTGTTGTTCAGAAGGCCAAAGTCTGAGCTGTAGTCACATAGCCTGTGTTCTGCAGAAGCAAAAATTGGAAGACAGAAGCAACAGGAATGTTGCTGGTGTGGTGCTCACATCAGAAAATAGCAGGTTGTGGTGCAAGGAAGGTCATGAGGTTCTAAGGCACAAAATCTTTCATGAACTCATACAGACATACAAAGATTGGAAGAAATTTGTGGAGAGCTTGTGTTGACAGGAGAGGACAGTAGTAACTAAAAAAAAAAGACTTGGGGCAAATATTTTAAATTTTGGATATGTGTCTGACTTTTCTGCTGGTAGAAGTGGCATCTACATATTAATTCTACCAATCACTCCTAGAATGTGAAATACTAAAAAGATTTTTTCCACTGTCGGAAGAAAAAAAGATATTGTGACTCCCTGAAGATCATGATCTCATATGTGTATGAAAGTCTTGACAATTCCTACTGGCAGACTAAGAGCACAGCAAACTGCCATCTAGTTAATTCATCAGCTGAACTCTCTCAGAAATTATTTGACACCAGCCCAAGCTGTTCCTAATGTGAACAAATAATGGTATTGCCTACAGAATTAACTCACTGGACAGTCCAGACTGCTGGATTGCCGAGGAAATAATTTATTTGCATTTTAAGATGCAGTTCAATGTGTAATGTTGCTTTAAAAATGTTATAAAATATTAGAATTAGGTTAAAAAGTTCAGGACATAACTAGAGAGAAGAATAAACTTAAGGAAGAACATGGGAATCTTTAAAACCCATAGTTCCTCATATAAGTCAGATGTTGTTTAATTTTAGCATTGTATTCTGTCCTTATCACATCTGGATCCAATAGTTGGTGGAATTCAGAAGCAAGATTGACAGAAATAAACAAAATATCTTGCTAGGAGGAAGGAAAGAAAGAGATCTCTTCCTTGGGGAAGGAATTAACAAGTAAGGAAAAGTAAAGAAGATATCTACAAAAATAATTAACAGGAGCAAGGTGTTCAGAAAGTTGTGTTCAAACTGTTATTGCTTATAAACATAAAAGCAATTTATTAAAAAAAAAAGAAAGAAAAAGAAAAAAGTCAGGAAGATAATAAGTAAGCACTGAATGTCTAATTAGCAGCACCAAACAATGAACAACAATATCTATTTTATATGTCCCTAGTTTAGGTCTGGTGCAACAAATCAAAAGCATAGCAGTGATACAAATATCTAAGACAATGTAGTTAGAATGCAAACAAGGAGGGGGCCGCCTGGCCATGAGCCTGTCTAAAAACGATAGGCTGCTCTTGTCTTCTCACCTTCTCGGCATGGGATGACCCTAGAGCTCTGTGTGGCTAAAAATCTGTAAAGGGAATAGGGAATAGGTAAAAAAAGCAGTTGAACAAAATAATTTTTCAGAGTTCAGATGTTTGTGGTAAAGATTTATTGAAGACGGATGGACAAAGGCAGTCTAAGAGCTGTATAAGGCTTTAGCACTTCCTATTGAACTACCCGAGCTCCACACCCAGAGAGGAGTGTCCACAGGGCTGTGCCTGTGCCTGTCCTCTATCCAGATACTGCTGAATCCAGACAGGTCATAAAACACTGTTTTTGGTGTGTTTGAGTAGCCAAAAAAGTTTCCTGGCAGAAAAACTGCAGTTCCTGTGAGACAGCTTGAGATGGCAGGGCCTGCAATAAATCCTTGGAGAGTCCAGCTAGTGAGGAAGGAATGTCAGGGCAAACAGCACCTTCAAGCGAACCAAATTCCTTAGACTTTAAACCTTCCCCAGCGCCTGCAGCCTCACTCTTTACCCGGCTACACTATTCAAGCTGTTACTGATGTTTGCAAAAGAGCCACACTATTTGTCTCTTGAAAACCTCTCATATTCCCATATTTGCCTTTACTAATGTGTGGTAAATGTGGCATGGTAAAAGCACATAGAGCCTGGCCGTTTTAGCCAGCACATTTGTACTCTTTGGAGGATTTAGACCTTATCACCCACTCACTGGAGTCACACGTGAATGCACAGCAGAGATTTGTCATTCAGTTAACCATTAACTGAAAACCCTGATGAACCTGGACACCAAAATTTGTGCCTTTTACAACTTAGTCATCATCCACCTTGAAGGAAGTGAGGGGGACCTATAAATCACTCCAATTAATCAACCCCTCCCCCAAAATATGTGGTCAGAGCACTCCAGAAATAAAACCATATGGCACCATCATGTCAGATCTGTTTGTATAAGCTGTTCCTAGAAACAGCAGTAGTGTAGTACCAGATTTCCATATACTGAATCAATATTTGAGCATTTGAGACCAGATGTTTTATAAGATGCCATTAAGTGAGCAGAGCACATTAGCAGGTTCAAAACAGGCTGTTTAGGGTTCCTCAGGCTCTGGGTCTCTGCTGACATTCCTCAGTCTCACAGCACCAACATGCGCACACCAAGTCGCTTTGATTGGACTCAGAGGTCCCAAACAGATTGTGATAACTGCGCCTTGGGTTTTCTTCAAGAGTTTTATACATTTAGGACCTGCAATAACAAACGAATGAACTGCTTGTTTATTTGATTAGCATCTCCTGGTTGATGCGCTCATTGGATCCCGCAGGCTTTTGAAGGGCTCCTTTTGGCATTGCATTGTTTCCAGGCTGCAGTGCAACGGCCCTAGCTGTGCATTAATGATCCCCGTATAGCTGGTGACACTCTGCTTTAGGAGAAGAGCACACACCCTACCGACACGTTCACCACATGGCTTGCGCAATCATCTGCTGTGGGTTTCAAATGCAAGGTGTAAAGTTTTACCACAATAGTATATCAGATGGGGGTTTAGTTTGTTTGAGAAGAAAATATCAGAAACAGAATTAAGATCAGGTATAAATTATTCTACTCTGTTATGCCATATTGTATATGATAGCATGTATCTTTGCGTTATGCAGCATTTTAAGTCCCCATCTGAAGAAAAAAGTTTTACACCCTACTGAGAATTGTATATCTTCCTAAAACATGCTTTGTATGAAAAAAATACATATATATGCTTATATTACTATATATATACATAGCAATATATATACTATAGTATATATAAAACACACACACACGATATATATATATATATGCTCTATCATAGAATCATGGAATGCTTAAGGTTGGAAGGGACCTCTAGAGGTCATCTACTCCAACCCCCCTGCACACGCAGGGTCACCTAGAGCACGTGGCACAGGACTGCATCCAAGCGGGTTTGGAAGATCTCCAGAGAAGGAGACTCCACAACCTCTCTGGGCAGCCTGTTCCAGTGCTCTGTCACCCTCCCTGTTAAAAAAAATTTCCTTAAGTTCATGCAGAACTTTTGGTGCTTCAGTTTGTGGCCATTACCTCTAGTTCTGTCAGTGGCCACCACTGAAAAGAGACCAGCACCATCCTCCTCACTGCCTCCCTTGAGGTACTTATAGACACTGATTAGATCCCCTCTCAGCCTTCTCTTCTCCAGGCTGAACAGGCCCAGCTCCCTCAGTCTCTCCTCACAGGACAGATGTTCCAGGCCCCTGATCATCCTTGTAGCCCTGCGCTGGACTCTCTCCAGCAGCTCCACATCCCTCTTGTACTGTGGAGCCCAGAACTGGCCACAATACTCCAGATGTGGCCTCACTAGGGCTGAGTAGAGGGGCAGGATCACCTCCCTCGGCCTGCTGGAGATGCTCTTCTTAATGCAGCCCAGGATCCTATTGACCTTCTTGGCCACGAGGGCACACTGCTGCCTCATGGTCAACTTATCATCCACCATGACACCCAGGTCCCTCTCTGCAGAGCTGCTCTCCAGAAGGTCGGTCCCCAGCCTGTACTGGTGTCTGGGGTTATTCCTCCCCAGGTGCAGGACCTTGCACTCAGCCTTGTTGAATTTCATGAGGTTTTTCACCGCCCAGTTGTCCAGTGTGTCCAGGTCCCTCTGGATGGCAGCGCAGCCCTCTGGGGTATCAGCTACTCCTCCCAGTTTGGTATCATCAGCAAACTTGCTGAGGGAGCACTCTGTGCCTTCATCCATGTCATTGATGATTAAATTGAACAGGAAATATATATATATATGTGTATAATAGTGTGTATATATATATACACACAAATTAGTTATATCCTTTCCCTATGTAGCAAGGTGGGTTCAGTGAGAGAGAGCAAGCGTTAACTCTCCCAACATTTTTCTCAGAGACATGCAAACTTGATGCCTACCAGGAGCTCTCAGAAGCTCTCAGTTCGCTGATGGATTACCTAAGTATACTTTGCTGCTTTGGGCTTCCACACTCTTCTCTCCCTCCTTCAAACCAACTGTAGCCTGCTAGTGACAGAAGAAAATCCATGCTCCTTGCTATTCACATGATTTCGTACTTGCTGTTTTGTACTTACTGTTTGATGGTGTACTGTGTAAGTGCTGTGTGTTATAAATCATTTATAACCTGTAATTAATTTAAAGCAAATTATCTCCATGTGTATGAAAACTATCCTGTGTGAACAGAGGTTGTTTAGGGAGGTAAAAAAATTTAGTGGTCAGAATATGCATTTGAAAGGACAATAACTCACATTTTGCTTTCTAGATTTCCTTTTGGATAAATTGTTTGAAGTGCAGATTCAACAGTTGAAAATCTCTTTCTATTCCTGACCATGGGTTTTCTGATGCCTCTTTAGACCTTCTACAAACAAACAAACAACAACAAAAAACTCTTAGAAATTTATCCAGTGTAAAAACTGTTATTTTTCCTTTTTGTATAACTTATGCATACTTGCACAAATTAAAAAAAGTTTGGAAACCATGGGTCTCTGTGGGACCTAATGGTTTTCAGCACTCTGGAGGCAACAAAGTTAATACTAACAAGAACATATTTTTGAGTCAGAATAAGCCATAGTACTCTCAGGATTTTTTACAAACCTGCATTTTTACAAAATAATTTTTCAGAATAGAGCTGCAATCGTTATGTCTTTGTCATCATTTTAGCTTTGGAGATAATGCTATTTATCCACCTTTATATCATAAAATAAGAGACACTGAATAATATTTAAGTAGCCAACTGACACTGCTTGGTGGAATATTTTTCCTGTAGATTTATCATGATAATCAGATATTTTTGATATTTTGGGAGATATTAGAAACTGTGAAAGTAGTTAATGCTTATTTTTTCCTTTAATATATATGCCTTGGTAGTTTTATTGCAGCACTGAATTAAAGTAAAAATTAATGCAGCATGGCATGAGTGCCATGGCAGTATGGCACTCAGATATCACAGCAATATTACTGTGAAAGTATTTGAATAAAACAAAGTGTAGGAGCATAGAACCTTTCCTGTGAAATATTTCAGCAACCAGAAGGCCCAGCTGGCATGGAAACAAATGTTTAACAATGGGAATTACTTACGGGGCAGAAATCTTATATATATATGTATTTATGTGTACACACATGTATATCTTCTCCTAGGCACATATACAAAGTATACATATACATATATATACACTGTATATATTTTGAAAATTATAGCATCTGCATCACTTTAAAAACATTCACAGAGAAAAAAAACAATGGAAGTTTCAACTGAGAAATCAAGCTTTATATGGGCACTTGGTAAATATAATTCTCTTAGTAATAATTTTTTACAGTTTAGTAATGATGCATACTTTTTTTTTATTCCTTTAGAAATTGAGACCACTGTTAATGTGGTACAGTTTGACAGAATGTAAACTTTAAACTTAAAAATAATTTACTAAGTGACAGCCCAGCTTCTTTCAACTATTTTCACTTATGTTAAATTAATTTTTTCACATATATGCTGATATGCTTGCAAATTTTTGTGCGTTCATGCAAAGTAATTTCAAACATGCTTTCTGCTTAGACAACCATACTTACTACTTAGATATGTCTTTTAAGACAAAAAGTTGGAGTTATGTGTGTTCATTTCCCGGGAAGCTTTATGTATGAATGAGGCATTTTTGTATCATGTAGCTATTTAAGCATGACCATAACATATAATTAACAATTAATCTGTGACGTTGTTTTGACCACATTTTCACAGAATGAATGTCATTGAATCATGAGTTGAGTTAGATATGAATAAAAGAAACCATACTTGCTGTGCTTAACTATATAAAGAAATTCTTCTAAATTCTCCTAAAGTGTTAGAATGATGAAGGCAGAACTTGGAAAGATGATATCTCAGAAATTCTTACAAGTATTTTTATTATCTGTAAAGTATAGTGACATCTCAACTTCAGCTGAGTCAGTATTGCTCTGAATACAGATCCAGAACTCTGCCTACCCATAGCAAAATCTGATTAAAAACAGGCTGGCCTATTAAAAGAAAATAATAAAAGAAAACACCTTTTAAAAATCAAAAGTGGCTCTGCCCCATGGAGATATAATTTTAGTAAAAGAACCTTAAAAATGTTGGGGGATTGTAAATGTGCCTGTCCTTATGCCTGAACTCATTTCATGTACATGGTGATGGCTCTCAGTAATCAAAATATCAAAATTCTTCTGGATTTTATTGGTAATAGTTTGACTTTCATTTCTTCATTGAAAATATTTTCTGCTTAGTTAGGAGAGTGAAAATAAAAGTTTCCTGACCACTCTATTTACCATTCAAGATATCTTAGAATCTTATTTTCTCTTTTGGCCAGGAAATATGTATTCTAGCCTATCTAGCAAAGCTACATCTTAATAATTTTGAGGTGAGATATATTTTAATATAAATATCTCCTAGGCAATCTCTCCATTTGTCTTTTCTGCTTATATTAGTGGCAAAATCCTCTGAGAGTGATCTATTCATTTCTTCTCTTATTAACAGTTTATCATTAAAAAGCCAATATAGATACATATTATTCAGGAATATGGGATCCCTAGCATATTGGATTCAGAAATGAGAAGGGACAGAAGTGTTTTCCCATTCATTTGGGATAACTATTTATTAACTTAACTCTCAATAAATAGGAGTTGTTAAGTTTAATAGAAGCAAAGAATATTTCAATTGGGAAGGATGTTATCTGTTGAAACTCTTTTCACCTAAGGCACTTGTGGATATTTGAAAAAAATACAAAAGATCACAGTCCATTGCAGAGTTTACCCTTTGCCCTACAGAGACTTCATCCAGTAAAAGCTCCTGTTCACAAGAGAGCAAAAAGGGGTTTAAAAGGATATAATGAAGTTGCTAATAATTATCTAAAATGTTTATGGAACAAAGCCCTCATCTCTAGCCAACAATAAGTTCTGTCTGATCAGGTCAGTAGGGTTTTATATTTTGTATTAAAAAATAGAGAGAGACAAAATCAATACACTGACCAGTAGAATGAATCACAGGTTTATATTGAGATTTGATACTCCCTGGGTGATTAGCTGATTTTGAATTACTGACAATCAGTTTTCCCTTCCAAATCTATAGCCTGAAAAAGAGTAATGTTATTTTTGTTTATTTAAAAATGCACCTATTATATAGTAGCAAATATTCTTTTACCTCTGACACCCTATTTTTACTTTGTTCTTCTTTCATAAGAAGAATAGGCACAGCTAATTTTTGCTTGTAAAGGTACTTCACAGCAGAGGGAAAAAAAAAATGGGCAAAAGCAGAAAGGAAGAACCCACAGGGTCACTCTCTAAAAGTCTGACCTCTGATTCGCAGGGACTTTGTAGAATCCGTACCTAAATTAGATAGGTAGGTCCTGTCTTTCTATAGAAAATCTAAGCACAGAATTGCTAAAAAAAATCCAGCTGATAAACAGGATTTTGTGAGTAGGTAATCACTGAGAGGAGTATTCCCAAAGGCTCACACATCTCTAAATTAAACCTCTTAACTGGGCTGCAGAGCTTTTATTTCACAGTCCCCAACTCTAACTAAGATCTTGACCCCCAAAAAAACTCTTTAGTATAAAAGATGACCAACAATGAGGTCACTCATTTTTTTTTTGTTTAACACATTCAAGGCCAGAGCATTCATTTCTGTTGACTGTTATTTCTTTAGTACAGCGTAGCCTGCTTGAAGATTCCTCTTGTGTAGACAGGAAGAAAAGATATTATTTATTTATTTATTTATTTATTTATTTATTTATTTATTTATTTATTTTTGTGAATGCTGATGCCTCCCAGGCATGTTTTTTTACAGAAAATTTTACAGAAATTGTATATTCCGCATCAGTGGATACTTTTTAGTACAGGCTAGATACATATGTCACAAATAACATAGGAATATCTGATTCTGCCTCTGGGCTAACTGGGGTGAACTAGATGAACTTCTGAAATCTTTTCCAGCCTTATATTGCTATAATTCTGTTGCATGAAGTCTCTGTGAGTACAATCAAGACCAGTGCTTTTTGGCCTGATGCTTGATAAATTCCACATGGAGTAAAAAATATACATCCATTTTGCCAATGAATATGTTTTCTCTACTGTGAGATGGCAGTGAATTGAATGGTATTAATATAAAAACCTACATTAGTGGAAAAACTGTCTAAAACTTGCTTATGTATCTTATATCCTTATATCCTTATATATTCTTCATTCCACTACCCTTATGGAGTATTTCTTATGATAATTCATGATTTTAATAAAAAAACAGGAAATCACTGACATGTACTCATTTGTAGATAGGTGTTTTTTTGGAGTGCCGAAATGCTGTGTTAGAGAATTCCATTTGAGAATTCAGAAGGTTTGTTTTGAATATCATTTATATTACTTGCAATTTTACATTTTGAGTATATACTCACACAAATGATATATGGTATACAGACTGCCCTGTAGTGCGAAGAGAAGATACTATGAGCTAGGAAAGAAATCTTCATCATTTTGAAGTAGCAGCCATTCTGCAGCTAAAGATAGCTTGCCTTAGAAAGTAATAAAGTAATAATACCTAGCAGGTTCTGGTACAATTAATTCAGGGACTAAGTCCAAGTAGTGACACTGATTCAGAATATGTATCTGAATTAGATTATAGGCAAACTCCTTAGCCACCTGAAGTTAATTTACTGCAGGCATTGTGAATGATCAGAAATACAAACGCTTGGCCTGAAACGGGGAATACGCAAATCTCACACTACAGATGATACATTTTTTGATCATTCTGTAAAGGTGTAAGCAGTGTATTTAAAATTATAAACCCATGTGGCAATTAGGATCCATTTCAAATTATCTTTCTGTAAAGAGACCAGAATCAGACCATGAAATGCTTTACATCTTTTTTTTTTTTTTTTAATATTGGTAATAATTTTTCCAGATTGCCTTTTTTGCCATGAAGACAAGTCCATTTTCATGTCAGGAGGAACAAACCAATTTGTCTGCATTTTCAATTCCTACAAAGAAATTTCTGCTGATCTCAATATTTAGTTCTACAAATAGCTGAGATGTGTTTTCTCAATTTAAATTCAGTTCTTCATATACAAAAAAAAAAAAAAGCATATACATAAATTCAGTACTGTTTTAGCAAGAATAAAACATTGTGTTTAAAAGGTGTACTTTTTTCCTTTTTTCCAATTTACATTATGATTGAGTATATTCTGACATATCTATTCTTTTTAAGGCACTAGCTACTTTGCAACTTCTACTTGTTTTACTTTACTGAGAGTTAAAATATTACTTTTTGAGTTGTTGGAATAAACTATATTATTAAATGTTTTAAGAATGTTGAAATGAAAAACTTCAGCCTACTTCACATTTTAAAAAATAATACTCACCCTGTGCCTAAATTCATTTTAACTCCCCTGCCTTCTTACATGCTTAGAAATCCTGTAAATTAGAAATACACAATTTTAAAGAGCAATAAAATATGCTAATTTTTTCAAGTGGAGAACCAAGTAATTTAGTCTTGTGTTTGTCAGTTGTGTGACTGTGCAAAGCAGTAAAGTTTAGGGGGTAAAATTCCATTAGTTTCAGTCACACTTTTGTTTTTTGAAAAATTGTTTCCTCTTGTATCCTATATTCAAATATAATAGCATTGGGCTTCACTGAACATTCCCTGTGGTTGGAAATCCCTTTGAAGTTCTTGGCCTCACACATAAATTCGGTATAGAAAGGTTATTGTAGAAAGTTAAGGCATGTAGCCAATTTTAGTAAGCATTAATGCCTTATTAAAATTTGTTATCTTTGCAATGCCATACAGTTTGGTTCAACGTGGAGAACCTTTTATTTTAAAACTTAATCTTCTCTGTGTTGTTCATAGCTTTAGATATATGCTGTATGTGTAATCATTAGTGAAACATAGACAAAGTGATCATGTCCGCATATTAAGAAATCACAAGGTTTTCTCCCTGTCTTGCTCACTCAGAAGAACCCACTTTCTGAGAGCCGCATGTGCTTAAGAGCGTAGGATGGGTCCATTACTGCTCTTACCACCTGCTCACTGTTGTTCTCCACCGCTCTACGCTCCCTCTTCGTGGGAAATGACCTGTGTAAAAGATGGGAAAAGGTCAATTGTCAACACTCCTACAGACAATTTTTTTTGCAAAAGCAGCCAGAGGGGGAACACTTAATGTAATCAACTCCTCCCCACCCTCCCCCCCCACCTTTTTTTTTCTGTTGAGTTTGTCTTGTACTCTAATTCTGTAAAAATGAACAACTTCCTTTTACGTCCACGCACACTCTTTATGCCATCGTTTACCTCAAATAAATATAAGGAAGTGTATATCTATGTGTCAGTATAAGTAGCATTTTTTTTAAAAAAAAAAACAGCTGTCACCTATTTGAGTTTCCTATTGCATAAGGAGTACTTCCTGCAGACATTTCCTTTGATGTATAGCTATATCAAGAAGCTGATTTTCTAAAATACAACATTCAGCAAAAGTTTTAGTTTTCTTCTGCGAACTTCTTTCATACACTACATAATTGCACTTCATTCACAACTGAGAAATCATTGTCCTTCATCATTGTCTTCAGGACAATTAATTAATAGAAAAAGATATAATGGTTAAAAAATATGGATATGGAATGCTATGCTATAGCAAAATAGTTTCCATAGTGTGTCGACCCCCCAGTCCAGAGAACAGAAAGCTTCCCTGGCTTTTAATGCAGGTACGTGTAGTTTTGCTTCACAACTGTTGGAAAAAGGCCCTAACTTGTTCCTTGTTCTTGGCTGAATATTCATTTAAAGTCACCATTGGAAACAGAATTACTGGACTTGATGAACCCTCTGTCTCAGGACAGATGTTCTTCCATTTTTAAGGTCCTGCTCAACCATGGACTCGCTGAATGAAACCAGCTGAAATTCAATATTGGAGCATCTTCCCCTTCCCCGCCCTCCCCAAATAGCTATAAACTATGTTTTTTTGAAACCACTAACTTTGCCAAGAACAATAAATACATCCATCCCTGTAATTTCTTATGATATTAGCATTTTTAAATGGGAGAGAAAAAGGTAGATTTAGCATATGGAGCAATATATTTTTCTCTATCAGTCTGGTTGAAATTTTCCAGAAATACTCATTTTGAGGCAAAGGAGTAACATGGAAAATCTTACACAGCCAAAATATAAATTTGAATATTGGTAATAAAGCTTGTTTATATCATAAATTTTTGTTTTCATTTCCTCGGTATTTGCAGAGGTTACAGAAACAAAGATCAGATAATGATTTCTCACAGTGCTACTTAATCTTGTCTTTACCTGTCATCTAAATTTGATCAATGTTTGCATTTTTACTTCTCATGTCAAAGCCTTTTTTTCTTACTAAAGCAACTATAGCAACTATAGCTAACTATATTAGCAATTATATTTCTTTTCTGTAAAGAAGCAGTTATTTTTTATCAATATCTACTGTAACAAGTTGAAGTAATTTTTCTTTATTTTGTTTTGTTTGCCATCCTTGTTTCATGACAGTAAAGAACTGCATGATTATTAAATACTTTTTCAAAAGGTTGGCTTAACTATAAGAAATGATAGTTGATTAGTTCCCACTTTTGAGTTATTCATATGAAAATTTCAGTCTGGTTAGTATTGCTTTTGACAGTCTATTGCACAGGTCAGAATCTACGAGGCAGATCCTTTTTAAAAAGAAAATAAATGTTCTGTTCAATAAGTATTATTGAAACTAAATTAATAATAACATTTTTTCCAGCATTCCAACATTGTTTTTTCTTGATTACTGAACCCCCTAATCTCCCATAAAATATCAATTTTAGACATCTCATAGGCTTAAAGATAGACTAGGTAAAGTACTAGGGACATTGCAGATAAAGTGGCCCTGCATGAATTGAAAGTATATCTTAAAAGACATGAACATATTTTATTTATTTATTTATTTATTTAAATTAAGAGAAAAATCTAGTGGCAAAGACTGAAGCAAAGTGAAAGAATAGAATGGACAAAGTGGTAGAGCCCTACAAGTTCTTGGGAGGGAAACTGTACAAAACGTTACTGGCTAGTGTTTTTGCACAAAACCCTTCCTGACAAGCACTAACATACTGTTAGAAAGAGAATACAGATTGTTACTTGGAATGGGCCAGTTAGTCATGGATGCCAAATAATCTCTGATCTCAGTATTGCACAGAGGCCTGGGACAAATCAGAACTGTCAGTTCCTGCTAGAGCTGCCAAAGTCAGCATTCTGCCAAAAAACGTCTCTGTAACTGTTTACTATATATTAATGTAAACTGAAGATGGTCGACAGACCAAGACTCAGATGGAAAACAGTAAGTTGCAGGTGTTAATTTTCTGTTCTTTTTCAGTGAATACACTTAACTGTGTTTATACTATTTACCTGCTTCACCATTTTTATTTCCCACTGTATAGCCTTGTCTAGAAAGCTGCATATTGAACAAGTGAACAGGAACAACATTTAGTTGCACTTGTCAGAGCAGACATGACTTGTTTTATATATATTCAGCTGAAGGTCAGTGGAGCTAAATTATTCTGGAGCTCCAGATATTGCAATGATCAGCAATATGGAAATGTCTATACAAATAATTATACAGCATTATGCATAATTCAGGAACACAGACTATATTTGCATTAGAGGAGACTACAGTACCTTGAGGATAGATATGCTGTTGAAACCTCAAAAGACAAATAGATATTTTGATAAATGACCAGTCCCACCCTCTTCTGCTGGTACCCACAGTGAATATAGTACTGTTTTTGTGACAGAGGTTTTAAGCTTGGAATTCATTCTCTTACCCTGGTAAAATATGCTAACCTCCAAGAATTGCTGCAAAACCAAAATTTATGTCCTTAGTCTATTGAGACGAGTTATCAAAGTGCTGAGCACTTGCATAAATAAATACTTACGTAAAGGACAAAGCACTCCACAACAGATACTTTCTCAGTGGGGTCTTTATGCAAGATTTACCTTCTACAAATGTCATTATGTCTCCTACATGGGTTTCCATCTAGCCTTAAGAGAGGTAGTTTTCTGGATTAAACATAAACTAATTTAAGGATAAAGCTAGACTATAACTAAACATAGGACCTGTTAAACCACACGCTTTCATCCCTGCCATGCACATGGTTCCTTTATCCATGAGACAAAGGTGTAAAGAAAAAAAAAAAAGGAGAAGGAGAAGGAGAAGGAGAAGGAGAAGGAGAAGGAGAAGGAGAAGGAGAAGAAGGAGAAGAAAAAGGAGAAGAAGAAGAAGAAGGAAGAGAAGAAGAAGGAGAAGAAGGAGAAGAAGGAGAAGGAGAAGGAGAAGGAGAAGGAGAAAGCAGCACCCCAATTTCACTGCATTTTGGCTTAGAGAGAAAGGTTGGGACATTACTCAGATTTAGGATCTGAAAATAATTTTAGTCTCTTGTATGACCTAGCCATAATAAATCAAGAGAAATAGTAAAAATGTACTGCTGATCAGCAATCTACTTTCTATTTTCTTTGTTTTTCTTTATATGAAAAGAAAAGGAAGATATATATATGCTCCTACATCATCATGTGACACAAGAACATACTCCAGTAGTTAATACTAGTAGGTAAGGGGTTAATAAAATCTACTTAGTTTTTGCCCCTTTCCAGTGAATGTGTGCCTACTGTAAAGCTATTCAAATAAAAGCAGCTAATAAGAATGATACAGGATGCTAGCCAAGTGATGCTGCTATGAAAATTGCTAAGATTTTCCTACTTCTTTCATAGCAAAAAAAAAATTAAAACGTCATTTTTAATGTATAACACAGTAGCAAAGTGTATCAAAGACATTTTTCCATGTGTTTTTTTAGCTAAATAACAAACATAAGCCTCATGCAAGAAGTAAGCCACATGGGTTGTATCACTAAATAGAAACATAACAGCAAAACTATAAACATCATTTAGACACTGCAGATTTCCCAGTCCAGTGATTTTGATGCTGATAGAGACAGACTTCCTTTGAAAGTGCAATGATCTGCATGCCTTTTGATCAATGTCTTGGGACAGGCTAATATTATTTCACTTTAGGGTAACAACTAGTCTTTGCATTTGTTTCTTTGTACAATACTTACACATAGGAAATCTGTCAAATTAATATATGCAATGCTAATGAACTGTGACTCAGACTGTATGCACGTGCAAATGTATGTCACAAGGTGTATTTGCAAATAACAATGGGAGAAAGATTTCATTTTTGTCCCTGGTCAACTAAAGCAAGTTTCAAAAGGTGCTTAGAGAATCTATTCCTGCCTCAGAGACACTCAGATTAACACTATGTCCTTGAGACTTGACACTTGCAATTAACTGGCTATGTTTGATGTTACTTCCTGACTTGTACATGTGTATGTAAATATTATGTGCAAGCTAAAAAAAAAGTTTTGTTGTCCAAAGCCACTTCCTATATTTAATAGATGAAGATTTAGTCTTGGTTAAAATATATTTTAGGAAGAGGTACTTTTATACAAGAAGTGATGCCAAAAATGCACGTGCCAAATCTGAGTTCCTCAGCTGCCACGTTTAAATTTTGTAGGAATTATAAAGGCACAGATTTATCTTTTAGCCTTAGCAATCTCAGCTGTGGCTTTGTGCCACTTTGCATCAGCTGAGCTTTCTTAGCTCTGCCGTGTGACAGAAATATCTTGCCAGCTGTAATTCTACAGCATCCTTGAACAACCAAAGTCGAGATAACTGTAACTTTTGTTATTTGGTTATGAGGCTTTCAGTGCTAATCCTGGATGAGAAACTTGTTGTATCATAATTCATAGACAGAATAAAAGCTTAAGACTTTGAAGCTTTCCTAAAAAAATCAAAAACAAACACTATATCCCCCCACTTTGCAGAATAACATGATACAGAAGTAGAAATGGTGGATATAGGATAGAAAATGAAAGTGAATTTTTAGCAGTAGCAGTAGCATACAGATTTTTTTTTTTTTTAGAATGTTGAAATATTAGTGACATTAGGATTTTTGGATCTGAATTTGCATACATTTTACATGGGAAAAAGGTTATTATTACTATCCTTCCAAAGTAAAAGATTTGTGTTTATCCCTAGACATAAGAAGAGAGCTCCCTCTATTCTCCGACAGAGGAAAGCCAGGGGAGAATTAGCACCCTGCTGACAAGAAATTAGAATCACAAAGAAGGGAAAATGTCTTATGGGGGGAAATTCTCATCTTTTCCTCTTGCTTTGTTCAGAACCGTGAGAGACAGTTGTATCAAAATGTTAATATTTTGCCTGGGACTACTGTCCTAGTTCGAAGTTTGATATACTAACCTAGTTTTCTGACGAGCAATCTTTCCTGCTAACTGGAAAACCTACCTTTTACAAAATATATTTCAGATTCTATTCAGTAGTTGCAGCGAATGCTACAAACCTGTGAGAATGAAAGGAAGAGGAAAATATAAGTTCAACTGTTCAAGTGAACTTCACATACTCAATAGATCTATTTTGCATGATTGGTAACGACACTGCAGAAAGAAAAGGATTCTGGAGCCCAGCATATAAAACTGTAATATGAAATCATATGCTATCAACTTGAGGGAATAGGTCAGAAAAGAATTTAAGGTAATTAAGGAAAGTCAACATCTATGCACCTTGAAAAGATACACACAAACAAGAAGAAAAATTCTGTCTTAGCTCAAAGAAAATCA
This sequence comes from Tinamus guttatus, assembly GCF_059628265.1. Classification (NCBI taxonomy): domain Eukaryota; kingdom Metazoa; phylum Chordata; class Aves; order Tinamiformes; family Tinamidae; genus Tinamus; species Tinamus guttatus. Next base: position 46,347 of record NW_028289441.1, read on the forward strand.
TGGAGTCCCAAATTAATAATTGCATATTTTTACTGACAAATGTTCAACTACATAACAGAAACAAGAAAGAGGAAAGGGATGAAGGAATGTGAATCTCCCTGTAGAACAACAGAAAGCTTTATACTATTAAAGTCCAAGAGTGGGCACATCAGTTGTTCACTTTTTAAGAAACGTATTTTAAGAGAACAAAAATGGAGGAAAATGTATGATAGTCAGTTTAAAAGTTGAAAAGCTTTAGGAAATGTTAATTTAGACGAAAGTTAAACATTTTATCTTCGCTTACTTATGACAGTTGTATAAGTCATACAGATTTTTTTTTCAGAATCTCTAAACAGGTTTTGACTAGCCTGCCTGATTAGCAGTGAACAGCGCAAAATATTGCCATCAGACACCAGGACCCCATAGGAGAAAACCTTCACTAATCTGTATATTTTGTGCTGGACCAGATGGTCCTAATATTATTTCTAGAAGCCTCCTGTTACGTTGACTGTGTAAATTGGATCTTTTCTATTTACAAATGCTGTCAGACATTAAAAATTGCTTCATAATCCATCTATATCTATTAAATAGCAAAGAAATTTTTCAAATGGAAGTGATTTTTTTTTCATTAAAAAGAATTTATTTTTTTTTTGGACTAAATTCTATCCATTCTAAGGTCATAACATTGTATAATGTAAACTCAGGGTTATCCTGAAGAAACCAAACTCAAAATATGGATCTTATAAATTATTCTGTAGCTCTGAGGACTAGTAAAAATGTTTTTCAAACTAACTTTTAGAATAAGTAGAATAAGGTATTTCATATTACAGGTATTAGAAAATCATGCTTATAGGGGAAAAACGGGTAACTATTGTTTGTTAGAGACAGTTTTTTTATAGTGCAACAATTTCATACACCTGTTTGTAAACAGAAGTCCCCTTTTTCCGTAATCATTGCTAAGAAAGATAATGAAGTTTTCCTTAGACAGATTTAATACATAATAGGGGATTCTGGAAAGCAGTGAGGGACATTGTTGACATATTTGATGAGTGGTTAACCCTATTAACTGTCAAGTAGATCTAGTTCAACTTCCAGCTCTAAGCATCCGTTTAGCTTTCTGCTCTTCTAAACTGAATAATTAGCAATATTACAAACTGAAGGATACGATTATAGATTTGCTTAGATACCCGCAAATAGGAGATCAGTAACTAACTTGTATTAGGTGTCCAGAGAAAAACAATTCTATCCTGTCAGAGTAACTTAATATTTATGTATAATACATTTTTCTATTTCTGTATAATACATTTTCTATCTTTCTATGTGTATAATACATTTTCTACATTGTCTATAATACATTCCACTAATCTATGATTTAGTAGGTATAAAAATATTTTATGTTCCCATAACACGTATCCCTCACTACTGTGCCAAGTATCTGAAACCAGTTAGTTGGAAGTACTACTAAAAAAAATGTGGAAGAAGCTATTGTAGACAGTACTTCCTCTAGGTCTGCCTTTCTAATCCAGTTTAACTTGAAACACAAAAAAAGATCCTGTGTTTTGCATGGCTGTTCTTAAACCACTGAACTATGTATGAAATTCAAGAAAAGAATATTGAGATTAAGTTAATCACAAAGAGCATGGAAAGAAACCCCTATAAGCCTCTATGAAAAGTATTTGGAATGCAATCCTAAAGACTAAAAGGTACATACCATTCTACATGTTAAAGCCTAGGATTTTCTTTTATAAGAATAGTGTGAGTTATACATTCCCGCAGCAGAATAGAATCTGGTCCTTCTTCTCCCCAGTCTCACATATCCTCAGACTTAATAAGCATATTATTAAGTTCATAAAATGAAATAAGTATTTTAATAGAAATTCTTAACCTTCTGCTGTTACAAAGCTTAAAACCTACTTAAATTCAAGAATAGGAGTATCACTCCTAAAAGAAATCCAAACAATCACAAACAGAGATAAAAAGAAAAAAATCCAAGGATAATCCTCAACAAATTACTTCAAAAGGAAAAGTGACCCAGTGCTACCTTCCTACTCTTGAATGAGGCTTTCATAGGTGTGGAGCCCTAATAGCATACAGATGAGTTACTATCCACTCTCACCACATTTCAATGCTGCAGGCTTCGCTATTAACGGATTTCTCATTGACTTTTTATGTTATTATTTTATCTTCTTGTATACATTGCTGTCTGTCTGTTTTTCCTGAGTTAACAGGTTATAAAAATGTTCTGCTTGCGTTTCAAGGTCTCTGCATCTTTGAAGATACCCATTCTTAATCACATTTTTTCTTTCCTTAATAACACACAGGAAAGAAGATTGAATTAATTCTTCTTGTATTTATTTTTCTAACATCAGCCTGCTCTCTCCATACAGTGTTGAAAGAATCTAGTATCATTATAGTATTATGGAAAAGTTATGTATTTTACTGAACCTAGGTCTATGACTTTGAGTGAAAGTTATAATTTTTAATCAGTTAGTTAGGTTTTCTGCATAGCAGATGACAATTTAGAAATAGATATGAAATACTCAATGAGTAGAATGTTACTTAAAGCTATCCATCAGGTAGTGAAACATCCAGAATGTCATTTCTGTGGAGATCTTAACACAATTAGCTATAAAATATATTCCATCTTGGGGATCAGAGCTTGTAACCATTTGTTGAGCAGAGGTTCTTCCACCATTGCACGGCTACTACTGTACTACAGGTAGGATGAATTCCCTGTTGAAAGTGGGAGAGTCTGTTTTCTGGAGAAGACTCTCATCTTGCACCTCAATTTTGATCAATCAGTTCTCTTTAAAGAGTTTCAACTAGCCTATAATTCTATCAAAGTGACATAATACCGGTCTGCCTTTCTGAGCAACTGAGGGTGTACATTTTCTGCTGATTTGTCATGCACGTTTTCATTCTATGGGAGATGATTATTCCCATGATGATTATAAACAGCCAATTACTGATAAATACCTGTGGTAATTATTCAGTTCACTTTGCTACTGTTGTTCTCTACCATATTTCAATTCTCTATTTTTTGAGGTATTAGAAGAGAAATGGAGACTGCAAAACTTTATAAAAGTATATTTCCATCTACTGGCTAAAATTATTTACTGTACTTGCAGTTTTTAATGACTGCCAACTGACAAAATAAATGCATTTTTTTGGGGGGGAACACTGTGAAATGTGTAATTTATGTGAAAGCTACCTCTTCAGGTACCTCCTAGCTGCAGTTTCTCTCAATAAGTTCTTTTAACTATGTTTATGTGGTTTACACACATGCACTTGGGTTGAGTACAATCAAACAAGATAACAGAGAAGGAAGAGAAAGCAGTAGAAATTACTCTATAAATGGCAGATTAAGGTTGTCTTTTTTTCCACTCTCAAATGCATTCAGTTTACTCTACTGAAGGAGAACAGTTCATCTTAACTCTGCGTTCATATGTTTTCAATTATGAAATATAAAAGACACTAAAGAAAAAATCTTTTTTTTTTTTGGTTTTGACTTTCCCCTTGAGGAGTAAGAATCCTTTGAATGAATTCTCATGCTGTTGTAAAATGTATGTTAATACAAAATTCATCCTCAAGTTCTGAGCATATCCAAAAAAAAAAGATGACCAGATTCAGTATCACTCATATCTATTCATTTCCACTGTCAGTCATAATTTTGCCTGTGGCTATATAAGGAATTACAGGAAAAGGTTGACAAAAGCATCCAGTAGTGAACCTGGCATAAAAAGAAAATCTGCATGACTTAAATCTAACTCAACAGGTGAAGCTCTTGGCATTAAGACAAAGTCCCTGCTAGATTTAAAACTGGGCAAAGCCTCTTAGTCCTGTATTTAAAGACTTACCTTGATACTCATTACAGTTTTCCAAATACTAATAGGTCAAGCCGTTACATCTGAAATATAGGTGACAAATAGGTGGAATAAGTTCAATCGGAAATTGAAGTCAGAAAGGATTCTGTTCTTCCTTTTTTATTATCTCATGTGACTTCTGTTTTGTGAATGTTCTAAACGCTCAAACAAGTTTCATTCTATTTAAGTCAAACAAAAATAACTTGAACAAAAACTAATAATAATGTTTCCTGAATTGCTATGTATTTAAAGACTTTGTAGGTCATTACAGAAATTACTTGTGGGGATATTACTTTTTGCACCAATAAGATTAAGGAGATAAAATTCACAGTATACCTATCTCTGATCCATCTCAAAGACATCTATTTTGAAGGAAGTCGAAAGAGTGAGATAGCAGTGTGAAATCTGTATGAATTATGCCTTTATCTTTTAAGTATCCAAACTTGAATATTGCATGAAAATATATATTAAATCAGTATTCATTGAATGTCTGGAGTTTTAATGCAACTGATGATGACAATTACCAAAAAAGATCTTTATAGTGAATATTTATTGAAAATGAGGACTAGATTACTAAATTTTTGTGTGTTTTCTTACAGAATAGCTGTAGATAAGTGTAGACCTGTGAAATTTTGTGTAATAATAATAGAGAGACTACTTCAAGAAGGAATATTTTTTTTTGCAGAGTATTTTTAGAACTAACCCACAAGTGGAGGGAAAAAATCATAGATGAATAATGGATGAAATCTTCTGAGATTTTTATTGCACGTTTTTTAATGCTTTGAGATCTGTGGTAAAATCTGACTTTGATTTTGTAGAATGCAGGTGTCATTCCTACAGTTAGATGCATAAGAATTTTTTATTTTTTTTAGCATTTGAAGAGTATTTGGTAATTTTGTACAATATTAATATTATAGGCAAGTAACAATGCCACAGTAGTAAATAGAAGTATAAACTAATCTGTATGGTGTTCCCAGGCAAGCAATAAGTAGAAAAATCTATACTGTGTATAGTAAAAATTGTTAGATACTACATTGATCTGCACTCAGTTTAACCACATTAGATAAACAGGAAGAAAGGCATGAGAAATTTTGGATTTTACATTCTATAAAGAATAAAAGCTTTAAAGCATAAGAAGACAGCTGAATGTAGCAATAGAAAATGATTTTTTGCCTTTGTGTAGCTGATAAACATATGTCATTTTCTTTCTTTTACCTGCAATATAAATGTGCAGAGGAACTTGCACAGTTGCATCAGTCTCACGAGGACTTCTGAAAAAGCATTGCATAGTGTTAACATTCTGGCTGTGGAACTTAAAATACGATAGAGAGCTGCAAATATTTCTTATTCAAATTTAATAGCAAAAAAAAAGTTTAATTAATACATTTAATATACCTTAATATGTGCATTTTAAATAATATGGACAACATATCAAAAAGTCTACTTGGCAATAAAACCACTAGAGAGCCTTAAAACCATTTACCACCATTTTTCTGGTAAAAGGACTTACCTTTGAATGTAATACAGGTGAAATATTTCTGTACTGTGCATTTTTCGCTTTTATGTTCTTTCAGAGACAGTATCAGACATATAATGTACTTAGCATGACACTGTATTTTTAGTGAAATAGTGGATGCTTTAGCAGTTATAAACAGCAAGGTTTCAGGAATCTCCACAAAGACCACAGGATCATGTCAACAAGAGTTTGTCTTGAGAGCTGGCTGCAATCCCTGAACCTGGGAGGTGTCACAGAGCTGGGGGTGACCTCAGGAGGTCATCGACTCCATTCCCATGCCCCAAGGCAGGATCAGCTATACCTCCTCTGTCCCTTCCTCTCTAGCAGAGGAGATGCCAGCATCTCCCCAGGCTGTGCATCCCAGTCTTAGAAAATATTTCCTAATGTTTAACCTAAAACTGCCTTTCAGCCTTCCTATCCATCACAGGCATGAGGTGATTATTCTTCTCTGCAGCAGCTATGTTATGTGTTTGAAGATTCAAAAAACATGAGGTCGCAGACCATTTCTTTTCCAGATTAAACAGTCATTCTTTCCTTACAGGACCATTATTCACAGATCTCTGACCATTCTCTATGCCATTCTCTGGATTCTTCCCATTTGGCCTAATTTTCTTAATGTCTATAAGTAGGGCTGACACTCCAGCGCTAAACACCATGTGCAATGCCTTGTTTTCCCCCATCCAATAACTTGTTTTGTTTTCAGGCTTTTGAATCGTCAGCCCTCCAGGGACTGGGGAAAATAAAGGTCAACAGTTTGTATTTAAATGGTAACAATATTAGGCCCTACTGAGAATGAAAAGCATACAGAGTAATATAAAGTTTTTGTTTGTTTGTTTGTTTTGTTTTGTTTTCCATAAAGGAAGGATAACCTTTGTAGCAAGCACTTTTTAAAAATTAGTTCATTAGCCTTAATATTTCAAACTAGATAAACTTTTCTTACTACTTTTATTAAGCTAAGCAACAATCTTTCATTCACATGTGCTTCAGAATTCCTAGCTGAAACAGGAACACAGTATGTCATAATATTGCTAGAATTGCTATTTTTATATCCATTTAAAAATGTACAGTGTAGAAAACCTAGGTTTAGAAAATGTTAGAATTATGTCCTTAAATGTGAAAATAGTCCTTATGCTAAAATGACAGTCATGTTATAAATCCTATCTTATCTCTCTATGGACAGATGTCAAGAATCACTAAAATTATTAGTACTGGCAGCATTAATATGAGTGTGCTGGTTCTACCAACTGCCTTGCCTAAACTTGCAACAATGTGGAAAAGCAAAGAAATAACAGTAGTTTTATTCATACACATTTATATTACCCTCTCCAATATAAAGTACAGTCTGCCTTTAGGTTGACCTTTACTTCTAATCAAGGAACAGATATGACAGCATTTAAAGCTAAATGTTGTATTGTAAAGAGAGGATACAAGACATTCGTCTTGGAAATAAAGTGTTAAATTCATGTTAAAGCTATGCATTTCCCCCCTTGTAGGTCTGAAGGTTGTGAACTTCTTTGGTATTCTATTTCAGAAGAATGTAGAAGATTACTGATGTTGGAATAATCTAATTTGTCCACTACAGCCTTTAAGATAAGTTCTTTACAAGGGAGACTGTTAAATGTTTAGGCTTAAAATAATATTTTAGGAAGAAGCCTAGTGCCTACTACATTCTGCATTTCTTGGAGGATCTGGACATACTGCAGAAGTGATTACTTTTTAGCCCACATAATCTCCTGCAGAGATCATGTTCACCTTAAAGGAAGAGATCAACTGTTTTCTTAGCAAAGCCATACTCCAGGAGATAAGGCAGAGCAACTGGTACTTTGGCTTTATATACAATATCCTGACATTCCCTGGTGGGTGCCAGCGTGAACATTTAAAGACAGTATCTTTCAGCTTTTTTTTTTTTTTGTCCAGAATAATCAGTCTTGATTCTGTAATGTGCTAGTGCAATTTCTCTCATTATTTTAACTGGGAACTGCATTGATGTTTCACTTGTTCAAGAACAGCTACCATTTTGCTTTAGAAAACAGAAGTTCTTGTGATATGTAAATTGTTAGAAAGGCATGTGGCACTCCTAAGTTACAGTATTATAAAGCCTTTTATGATTACCAGGAGTGGTGTTATAAATCTAACTATTTTGCATAATAATTAAATAGTACATCTCCAACCCCAAGAAGCCACAGACCTTTTGTCATCATTAGACAAAATCAGGCTGAGTGTAAACACAGTCTAGCTTCCTCCATGTTTTTGTATTTGTATGCAGCAATTGTCAGCATGTCAGCAGTGGACGGTGATAAAGTGCATTTTTCTGCTTGGGTGGTTAGCCCTTTCATTTTTACAAGTGACAAAATAAAAATCTGTTGAAGAGTGAACATGCTGCTTTCCCTGTGTCATCTCAGCCCTGCGGGTCATTTTATTATAAAAATGTAAAAATCTAGTCAATTTTATTTAATCAGCTGAAAAGGAAAAGTGTTTCCAGGTCATTAATCAAGTGCTCCTTCTCTGTGGGACTTGTCTCTTCAGAAACTGCCATCTGAATCATTAATAAAGCTGAAAAGATTTTGTGCCAGCGGGTTTTTGAGAAACCTAGATGTTATCAATATAACAGGAGCAAAGTAATTTAAGGTCAACAAATAAAGCTTTATATATGCATTGCTTCAAAAGCTGCATCCTATCTATTAAAAAAATTAATTATTTATTTTAGAAGCATTTAATTGTTGAAAAACATGCAACTATTTAGATGGTATTTGATTATATGTAATTATATGTTTTCTTTAATGTTACCTAACCATATATTTACAGTAAACTTTTATGCGAATTGATCAAAACATAATGAGACAGTAAGAAGAGATAATTACTACTGTATCTATAATAATAATGATAGTAATTAAACTACAGAGAAGTACATTCAAACAACGTCAAGCCTGAGATTTAAACCCCTATTAACAAAGACACTGAAGACACTTACTGCATAGTTAACACATTCGTTCTCCACACACGCCTAGTTGCTGCAGTTCATATAGCTGTGGCCACATCTCAACATACTTCAGGCAAGGGCAGTAACGTAATTAATTATGATGTGAACTTGTGAGACTGGGAATGTTTCCATCCCGCGTAAGGGGCAAAGTTAACACCTTACAAAATGTTGGAATTGACAGACTAAAAGGAGAGAAGCGGAGTGCAGTTGTGGACTAACCACAAAAACTGGGGGACTCAAATGGCTGTCCATGTTCTCACCCAGTTCCAGGAGACCATGTGCTAATTTGCTAGCCAATATATCTGCTATGCGTGGAAAGTGAGTAGTACCAACAGGAGCAATCTGAGAGTAGCGGGTAGCTTAAAGGTTCAGGCTTTCATTTTGCACAGGGAAAATAGATTCATGTACCTGTTTTTCATCAGTTCCAACAAAACTTTGAATCCAGCCTCGCTCCTAGCATCTGTTCAGGAATGGTCACCTGTCCTCAGGCCTCCTGTGAAAACTGCTTGCTTGGGTTTTAACTAATTTCAGCTTGTTAAATGGAAAATTCTTTCTGGCACAAACTTTTCGTTCAGTCTATTTCTGAATATACTGCTGTGTTTGTGTTTACACCAATGACCTTTGGAGTTAGAAAGATAGGCATACTTGCTTGACATATCTTTTGAATGTAAGCTGAAAACTCAGTCTACTTTACATTTTCTGATTTGGTTGCCCCCAATGAATTGATTAGCTAACATTCCGTCATCAACTCTATTTCTTAAATAGAAATAAGATATTACAACATGATAGATAAGACGTTAATTTTGTTTGTTGAAAGTGCTAAAGCTATCATTTCAAAAGCTGCATAAATACATTTCTGTTCAAAGATGTAGCTATCTGAAGTGTATGTGCATAGATGTATTTTAAATTACGCACATTCTCGTATGAAAACTAATGACAGATCTCTCATCTCTTTTTGTCTGAGATTTTCTAGGGTACCTTTGCTCTTGTGCAAAATACCACATAGCTGAATTAATCTATTGATCATTTCACATGGAAAGTTCATGGACTGTTACAGTGCAACCCTGAATTTATGTTTACCAACCTAAATCAGACTGTGTTTTTTCCCTCTGATGTACATGCAACAACTGGTGCTGGTCACCCTTATCCTCATGACCTACAGACTGTGATGGCTTCTCCTAGGCTGAGCTCTAGTTCTAGTACAAGATTACAAATGCACATAAATGCAGCGTGACTCTGTGGATTTCCTTACTTACCCTGGACTTTGCTTACTGTGGGCAACACTTACGCTGATGTAATTGAACAAAAGTTAGCACACAGGTTTACAACAGGCCACTGAAGAGCCAGAATCTAATTGCATTTACACCAGTTCAATTCACTTAAAGAAAGTTGCTTGTTTGTATCCGTGTAGCAGAGTGAAAAAGAACCCCCAGGTCAACAGCAGCAGTAATTACTTGTCCACTAGGAACTGAACTGGGGCCACCAATTCATTTCACACAGTTGACCAAACAGTCATTGGATGGTAATGACTTCTTGTCCTTAGCAACTCAGCCTATTCCTGACAAGAACTTAGTAGCAGGAGGCTTCAGGGGCCATTTACTAATCCCCAGGCCTGAGTGGCTCTTGAGACTAGCAGTGTGCTATGAAGTCTCTCACTATCACAAAGTTACAATTTTGAGCGTATGTTGTTTTTTTGCTTTCCATATAGTAAATTGATGAAGGTGCCCTGCTAGCTTTGGGAAAGGGTATCTTTACCCTGCTGTGGTAATTTAACATGTGGTAGAATTTTGCAATTCAAAGTGTGCTTTTTGTACATCATTGTACCTTAAAATTTCAGAGATGTCTTAATATAGACTAATCACTATAATGGTTGTTTAAAAAAAAAAGCCATACAAATAATCTCATTTTATCACTTGATTTGTTCCAAAATCTCCATTAGTATAATTAGTCTATATTAAGGAAAAATATCTATAAATTTTCATTTTAAGATAAAGGGTTTTTTTAAAAAAGTGGCTGTCTTGAATCACATAGCTCTGCCAAGCCCTAAATTATCACAGCTGGAGAAAATATGCTCTAACAATGATAAAACAACTACCAAAGAAACTTAGTCTCAGTACAGATTAAAAATACTACTTTTTTTTCTGCAACAGATGTGGCAATTTTTCAGTAATTATTATTTATTGTTTTTGGCAAGAAAGTATCAACAATGATTTTTTAACAGCGTTAGTTGCCATTGATATAAAATTTTCAGGACTCATTTTCATGCATGTATATGCTTGCATAACAAAAAGCAAGTGCAAGCAGACATACAGTTGTAAATTAGATTAAAAATGGATCTGAAGACACAAAATGATGTCTAGTTCCGAATTCAGTGTTCTTCTGGTTTTATGCTATTACACAAAACTTTATTCAGTTTGCTCTATGTGATGCAGCAGCAGACATATGAATGCAGTAAGGACTCCAGACATTAACTTTTATAACTTCAACCAAGTCTTGACTTGTTTTTATTCATTCCTGCTCTTTAATATCAGGAATGTGAAGCTATTTCTTTATCTCAGTCGCATTCAGAATATTTGCCAAAATAAAGAACATAAACTAGCATCTTTTAATCTTTCACTGTCCAAGTGAACAGTCCTTTTTTTCTCCCTCTCTCTTTTTCTCCCCTCTCCTCCCATCCAGCTGTGGGTGACTACAAGTGTACACAATATTTCAGAAGGGGCCATATCCAAACCCTGGAACTCATATCAATGATCCTCTGTTGCCTGGAATTCTTTGCTTAACATCTTTCCATGCTTACGTTTTTTCTTTTTCATGGCTGTAACACAGTTGTATCCCAAACTATCCTATACACACATTCAGGTCCCATTTACTATTTTTTCTAAAACTTTATTTTTTCCTAGCTTCATTGTCCTTTGTTGTCATCTCCCTTGCTTGTGACCATGGTGTTCTGCTACTGACTTGCACTGAATGCTGTTTAAATAACGATGTCTTCTGTAAGGTCGTAACTTCACCTGCTATAATATTATAAGTGAAAGTTCCTCTAATGGTGACATATCAGTCATTTGACACATAAGTATTTTTATCTATTTTGTTTTTCTCATCAGTATCCCTGAACATTTTGTGAAATAAGTAAATTTCTTATTTCTTTTGAAATACTATAAAATCCCTCCTCTCCACTTCAACCTCCCATCTGTCTTTTTTTTTGTGTTTTCTAATTCAGTTGTTTTCTGTGGAAACTATAATAAATATTGTTCACTTGGTAACTCATGTAATATACATAGCTACAACCTCTAAGTTAAAATATAATACAATGTCTGCTAGGACAGATTTAATTGCCTCTTTGCTAAATGTTCTCCATGCTATATTAGTATAACCTTTGACCATGTGTATTGATTTGTATCTGCACTTTTGTATCATGAGTACCTACCATGCAAGAAGCATCTGCACTATAGATCCCAAAAGTGGAAGCAGTAATCCCAAGAAGAGATATTGATGTCTCTGAGAAATAATTGCCTAGTGTTCTTCTTCAATGGGTACCTATAGAATATTCTCTCTTCTACTAAAATATCTAGTAATGGTTTGCCCACACCTATTCTGCACTTTTACAGTTTGAATATTTTAGGATTAGTCAGTTTCCTAAAAGTTTTGGTTCCTGAAAAATACAGATGAGGAAAGCCTGTATTTTTGCTACATCTAAGGAATGATCAAGCTGTGTGGTCTTACTGACAATCACAAAAAAAATGAATAAGTATTTGCATTCCAATTATATAAGCTGAAATGAACTAACCTACTGTCATCTCAAATCCTGTCTGCTGCAGCCCTTTTTGGTATATTTGGCTTAGCAACAGGAGAATATTATAGCTCTTTTCTTCAGGAAAAATAGCATGGAGACGATGTTTTCTAGCTTAAAGATATATTCTTTACATTTAGGAGATCAGTTAATGAATTTTTACTTGTGAAATTTTTATTGGAATGGTGAATATTCTTGGCTTTTCCTGCAACCTGCCTTATCATTTTCAGAATTTTTCTTCTCCTTTTCTCCCTCCGCCACAACGCCTCCCAGCCCAATGTGTCTTCTGTCAAGATTTCTAAGTGTTCCGCCCATTGAAACACCTTCTCTCTGGGATATAATATTAACTTGACAAGAAAAATCGAATCACTAAATCCCAGACTTGCTTCCTAAAAATGATTCTTTGGATTCTTCACTGCCATAATTCTCTTTTGTGAAGTAGATTTCATAAGGCCACGGCCTTTTAGTTTTTTTGAAGAAGCAATTCCGCATGTGTAAGTCATTCCTACTCAGGAAGTGCAGGCATGCTCTATCTGTTCTTTCTCATGCATCCATGCATTCGTTGAAGAGGCTTTGCTGATTCTGCAACAAAATATTTACACTTTAAAAGCAAAGTACTATGTGCCAAGGAGCTGTGGAGATGCCTATTGGCACATTAGTAACACCTAATGGTTAATAACAGGAAATGAAAAAATGATTCTGAAGGTCAGTTGTCACAGCAGCAAGTTCCCAGATGGATGGATGTACAATGATTGTGACCCTTGAACAGGAAGTTGGGATAGTACATCCTCACTTGTGGTCTTATTTGAACAATGCATAAGTTCTCATTATGCCATTTCTACATATCACAGTGGTACATTAATTTGACTTGTTATCTGTACTTTGTTCTTTGTTTGCTTATCATATCAAAAATTAGGTTGTATAGCAAAAATAAAAGCCATGGAAACCTGCTTTATTTGAGATTCCTCATGATTTCCTACAAAATACTAGGAAAAGTTTGGTAACAGTATTTAGATAAGTACAATTAGATTATACCTTTTTCCTCCAGAAAGATTAAAATAACTCTAAAATTGTCCTGTCTTCCAAATGAACAACATTGTTCAGAGGAGATAATGACTTCTCTGAGGAAAGGATGTTTCATTTTGATGGGTTTTTACTTGCTGTTTTGCTGTTGAAACAGTTTTGCACAGATACAACCCCACGGCCTAAATAAATATGATATAAATTAGTTTGGAGGGTCCTTTAAGGTCTGGATGTGAATGTTTTTCACAACTTTCAGCAGTACTATACAAGATGGGTGTTTTTTAAATTTGCCTGCTGTCTAAAGGATGGGCTGTTTAAATACATAGTTTTGGGCTATGGTTCAAATCTGGATATCATTAAAAACAGTTTGTCTTTGATAGTTACTAAGTAGACTTTGTAGACTGAGCTATTTCATTCTGATTCTAGATTTAACATGAACACTCTTTCATATACTGTACCGATAGGGTAAGGCACACTAGATATGGAAAATCTGCTCATGAGAAATTAAACTCTGAACAGACGTGTGCAGCTCCTTGGGTCTTGACTTATCTAAATAATGGAGTTCATGCTGTGGGATGGCAAGGAACATAATATTGAAATATCTTTGTCCATATACGTAATCTTTCACTTTGCCTACTTCATGTCATATATGACATAGCATCACGTTAGATGTAGTTTAAAGTATTTTTGTTGCTCAGTTTTGTGGTGTCACTTACTGGTGCTAGGAATTTGGCAGCAACCATTCCCATCTTTCTGCGGGACTTCTAGAAAGTCAAAGGAACCCTTATTCTTCCAAGAGAATTTTTATCTTGGCATTAGGAAGAACCTTTTGGGACATTAATTGTGCTCTGGAGACCATAAAAAGAAACAAAGAATAAAGCCTACTTGAAGCAAGTCCCTGAAAACTTACCAAATTTACTTTAAAGAAGCATGTTTTCTTTCCAAGAGATAACACAATTGCTCTTTTCTTTTTACGTTAGGCAGTTGTCCTTTCTTTTTAAGTTATGCAGAGTGGAAATGTGTGGCTTCTATAGGTGCATCTGGATCACACTCTGATGTCTTGTTCGGTAGGATATTGTGTTTTAGAGACTTTAACAAGGTGTGTGAGTCTGTATCTGTGGCATAAAGGAACTCTGTGTGACTTCAGTGCTCTTAAAAGTCTTGAAAGATCCAGATAAACAAGACAAAATAAGGTTTATCCTCTATGCTCCCTACAATTAAACTAGAATAGCATACATTCCTGAATTCATTAGACATAAAATGATCTCTTCAGACCTTTAGGAATACCTTCTTTCTCTTATCACTTCTAAGAGGATAATCTCATTTCAACTCTCTTTGGTCCTTTGCTGTAAAAAGTGCTTTCATAAAAATTGTACTGCACATCAGTGGTACATTCCAAAGTTGGTCTGAGAACCTGAGAATTGGAAAATCTTAGCTCTGAATGCCTGGGAAAACTAGCCCAGGGTTTTCTGGGCGATGCAATTGCAAATTGCAAATGCATTCTGAGAAATTGCAAAACTAGCAGTGTTTTCTCACAAGCCACAACAAATTTACATGTTTACTCAACCCCAGTGATAGCATCACTGAAGCCTCACTGAGTTCTACTGTTAGAAGAAGTTCTCACACCTAACTGTGCCCATTCCTTTCCATCAGAACAATATTTTATTGAAACACAACATTTGACATGCATCATCTGTTTTGCATCTTCCTCTCTTGTCATTTAGCTGATAATTCATTCTCTAAATTATAATAATGGTAACAACACATTTCAAAGCTGGTGTTTCTCTAGCATTAGATTATGCTAGCTCACCAGCTGTTGCACAGAGATGTTTTTAAAAAATCTTTAAATCGTGGGCTCTTGGCATAGGGCAGTGTTTGCATTCGTGAATCAAGTGTCTCAAATTGGTTGCTGAGTGGGTAGTGATGGAAATCTCTATTGCCATGCCTAATTCTTTTAAACCAGCTGACCTATTGTCTTATGTCTTTGCTGTTATAGACTATATAAAAAACACCTCATAATTGTCTCAACTATGTACAAAACACTGTGCTATGTGAAATTTTCTGCATCTGTATGAGCAGTGTGTGCTGACAAGTCTCCCCAACGCACAGTTCAGTTGTTTCTGCAGTAGAAACCAGCTCGTGTAAAAGAGAGATACCTCAGGAATGCATATTAGCAGAATATCAAAACTATCTACCTGCTCCATCAAATCAGACATAGCATTTTACCTTTTTTTTTCCCACAACCTTGTTATTGTTTTTGTTTCTTTTTGATTATCATTAGTTAGAATTTTAATACTAGAGGCTCTTCAGTCTGATTATGCTGTGGACACCTTAGGATGTCGATCATCTCCTCAGGCAGCCTAGTGTATACCAGGGAGCCAAGAGGAAATACCTTGATTGTAAAGTTATCCAGATTATTTTCAAATAATTGCAAGAAAATAAAGCACTGAACTGATGATCTTCTAAAATGCAAAACAGCAATCTTATGGTTATACTGATTCACAAAGACACTATACTTGTTGAAGTTTTATTGTGTTTGTATTTTTCAGATAGGTTTGTATTTCTCTTGAGTAGCATTTTTTTTTCTTGTGTATTAGGTACTCCTATATTCTGTGAAAATATAAATACCAGGAACTCTTCAGACTCTTCCATCTATTGCTATTGCTATGTTAAAAGTCCTATTTGAATTCTGTAGTTTTATTTATTTTATTAATTGGGGAGCTGAATGCTTCTATTACAAATAAATATGAAAAGGAATTGAAATTTCTGTGAATAATTCATATGTATAACTCATACTTATTTTCCTTTTAATCTTTACTTCCTTGATTATTATTGGTTATATCTTTGAACAGTAAACTCCTTGGAACATACTTAGGAAGTCTGCATCCCTTTTAAATTACTTAGTTCCAGTACATGGGATTGTTTAGAGTGAAGAAAGACTAATTGGAGAGTCAGTCATACTATAAAATGTGTGGAGCTGTTGACTAAATGGTACTGTGCAACACTGGAATGAACTGGGATGTGTAGCCATAACATTTTCCAGTGACATTAGTTTCATCTGTAGTAGGAGGCAATATCACCTGTTAAAGATATAGGATACAAAATCGTGATCAAAACTAGGAATGAAAAACAACTAAGACTGGATTTATAAAGAAAATTTTGAAAATTTTTGAATACTTTTTTTGATGAAATTCCCCAAGGTCTCCCAACGGAGACATCCCTATCACTAGACCATTTATATATGTATAAGATAATTAGTCCTCATCAGATCTTTCATTTAACAGAGATATTTGAATCTCAAATACATTTTTTGTGGCACCCTAACTTGAATTTGTAATGGAATTGGTCATACAGACTTTATTTCTATGGTACAGTTAACTTGCCAGTTCACACAACACATCGTGTTAATCTTTATAAAGAAAGGTCCAGATCCAAAGCCAAGTGATAAAAGAGCAGTCCTGTGATTGATTTGAACATGTCAGATCATGTCTTAAAAAATCAAAGCTTAGTATTCATGTTTGTAGCCACTGACTCTTCTGTATATTTGGCATTAAAAAAATAGCCTATGATAGCAGAACAGATTATAAGGAACAAATTGATGGTAAGAAAACTTCATGTTTTTCTAAATTCAGGAACTCAGAAATATGTATTTATTTTCTCTGCTAAGTGTAGAAAAGTTAAGAAAAATAGATATAGCTACAGATGATATGGTTACTATAGTATAATATAATATAATAAATATAATATAATATAATATAATATAATATAATATAATATAATATAGTAATGGTTAAAGGATGCTGCAAGTGTTAACAAATATGTATATTTTACAGTTTTGTTTGTAGCAATACTGTTTCCCCTTACTGAAATAACAATAAATGGAAGTGTCCTATTCTTTTAAGAAAGAAAGGGATGTATAGCAATAGGATTTGATGTTAAAATATAGTACTAGTAGATGCAAAAAGAAAACCTTACTCAAACTCACATTTCAGATTGTAGGTTCATTTAAAAGGGGACTTGAGGTAGGCTATGAGGAAAGCCCCAAATCCGAATGCTTTGGGGGTCTCACATGAAGGTCAGATGCACTGAGTGTGTAATAAGCAGGAGGCAGTGCAGCAGCCATTATCTTCCCTCTGACAAGAGAGCAGCTTACTGACCTGGCACGCTGACAAATGGAGAGGAAAACTCTGCTCTGAGATGTAAATTCCCCACACAGGTCCCTCATGAATATCTTGTCTGCAGGATTCAAGCTGTTGACCTGGAAAACAAGGTTCCTCCCCAATCAAAATGACAGGCAGAGCTGGTTTCCTGTTAGGAAGACTACTACGTGTGTAAAAAAATTATGATTTCTGAGGAGAAAAAAATGAGATGTCACACAGAGCAAAATATTACTTTCAAATGGTCCTCCGCAGCTCCCTTGAATGGCAGCTGTTAAGAATTCAATTGTGTGCATGACACACTGCAAGGCAGGATGGAAGTTCTGTTGGGGAGCAAAAATGAATAGAAATTTTCAATTCAAATACTCATTTGAGAATATTTGAATATCTGTCATTCTTTATAGCCTAAAGGTTAATTCTTGAAAAGAATTTCCATTAGTAACACAAATTGTAACCTTGTCAAATCCTCTTATGTAATGCATCAGCGCTGAAAGACATACTCTGCAAAACTGTGCTATTAAATACATAACCTTGGTTCCTAGTGAATTTATACTTTTAGCAGGTTCCTTGATTTGTCAGTTATTTATTTAAGAAGGTTTTGTATACTGCACAGATATACATATTGTATATATTTTTGTGTCAGTGTGAACATTTCCTAAATGCTACTATACTGTTTATTTCATATGCCTGCTCCATTGCTAAGCCTTCTTTATTTTATAAATACTAATTAGGAAAAAATTATATGACATCATTGCCCTCATATAAAATAGATGTCCATCTAAGGAATTCTGTTCTATAAAAGAGGTTTCTTCTCCGTTCTATTTAGGTATACTTATCTCACATCAGGCTCTCCATATTTGTATTTCTGCACGTTCTGATTTTTGCAGAAGATTAGAAAAGCTATCATTCTTCTTTCTGTATGTAAATTTATCTCTTTTTTCACCTATATTCCTGAAGCACACCTATGTGATTGTTCTCATAAGTGCTATAAAGTTTGTTATAAAAAGTTACTCAAATTTACAATAGCAATTGTGTGCATCATAAGTATAAATTTCCACTTAAAAGTCATAAACATAGGAAATGAGCAGTCTACAGGTACTTGGGTGCCTGTACGTACCTTCAAAAGTACCTCACAAGTGCACAATTTCATTTACTTAAAAAAATATGTTAAAACTACAGTACCTTATTGCTGTAGTAGTTAATAATTACTATTAGTAAATAGCAATTACTACTATAGCAATTATATTCAAATACTTTTGATTTTATTGCATTGTAGATTTAAATATTTGTCTTTGTACTGTACTGTGACATCTCCCTGAATTTCAGTCTTAGTTTTACTATGGACTGATCTGATGTCCGTATAGTTTCTTTTTTTTCTGGAATTTTATCCATATTGTTTCTTTCTTTTCTGGATTTTATTGATGATATTACTACGACTACTATTGGGCTTGATATTTTTGATGCTGATGTCCTGCTGCCCGGTACAATCTTTGTTTCAAAGAACAAGGTTTGAATTTGCACATGGAGTTTAGACAGGATGAATATGTTAATAAGCTCCAACCTTAGGTTGCACACTCAAATTACTATCAATTGTGCATGCAGTTTTTCCAGGCTATTTGTTCTGAAAATAAGTACTAAATTATGCATTCAATTTAGTGTCGTGTATGAGTACAAAAGATGAACTTGCTCAAATATATCCAAATGGGAATATTTTTGTGTGCAAATATGATGAAATTCAGTTATATGATCTGCTCTCCTTAGGAGTTTAAAAACAGAGAAACAAAAAACTTCCTTTTTTTTTTTTTTGGTTGGGGGTAGTTATCCAGTGCTCCAGAAGCAGAAAACAGAACCTGAGGCTTATAGTTGATTCATGTAATTCATTTATCCAATATAAGCCATCAGTGGACCCTTTCAAATTCTTTTCTCTGGATAAAAGACCCTGAAATAATAGTAGAAAATAAATAGAAAAACTTTATTTGTATCTGGCCTGATGAGGGATATGTTATTATGAAAGTGTGACAAGCATTGAGCAGAGACAGCATGGAGCTGAATTTGCTAAAAATTAATTTCAGTTTAATTATATTCAGTTGGATTGAACCACTGCCGTAGCCCTGCCTGAATTTTAGTGAAGGAAAAATGTCTTTAAAACTGTTTTTTATTACGTTCAGTTTATAGCATATGTCATGATTCGTACACCCAAGATATGGAAACCAGAATCTGAACTGGAAGTGCTGAGAATACTGTAGTTAGTGAGAGAAATCTGAAATCTTCAAAATCAGATAGAATAGTCTCAATTTTCCCTTTTTCTTTTTCTCTTTTAAATACTGTCGCATTTTCAAGTTAAGAAAAATGTTTCTCTGTCCAAAAATGTTCATAGCAATTCTTTCAGGGGACCCATAGTAAAATAGATATCTATTTTATGTAATAGTCTGTCTGAAACCTATAGGCAAAATGTATTTAATTACACCTGCAATTAATTTCGTGTCAATCACAGTTGACTTCTAAAGAAAGCTGCTGAGATTAACTTAGTGAATGCCACCAGGAATAATGATTTTTTGTAATTGAGAAGTGGAGGGAAACACTTATCTTGCATGCACTAGATGCTCTAAACACTGCCTGGAAATGAGGGCATCTGTCCAACACAACTACTATGGATTTTTTTCTCACAGGGAAACTGCATCTTGCCATATATCTGGCTAAAACAATATTTGCCCAGCTTCCTGAATTATATGTCTTTAACTAAATTATATCACTTTAGCTGAGTGGCTATATACAAAAGAGATTTTTTTAAAAATCATAAAAAGAAAGCTTACGGATAATGCACTCCTAAACATATCTAACAGCAGTTCCTACAGTGTCATTGGTTAGTTTTGGGGGGGGTTGATCCTTTCAGGTGTTGGTGTGGAACATGATCAATATAAGCAGCATTTTCTAAAAGACAGGTATTGGACTAGAAATAAAAAGCATGAGTGCGTGCATGGCTTTGTGAAGTTAATTCTGCCCACTAAGTTAGTAAAATTAAAAAGGGAATACACTGAGAAAAGACATCATTTAGCATAATTAAATCATGCTTATGTCCCTCTTTTTAATCAGATATCCCCACTCTTGTCTTCACTCTTTTTCTCTTGCTTCTATGAAAGAGATAGGGCAACAAGTAGTCGGAGCACGTTCCTGGAGGGACCTAGGTTCTCCGCACCAGCTTTGCTGGAATACGCAGCCTTGGGCATCCCTCCAAGTTTCTTTTCAGCACTTCTACTTTTGAAGCTTTAGTGTGAAGAAATGCATATAGGGCTCTAGTTCTTTTAATAACACAAAGACAACCACTTCAGACAAAACCTTCAGCCCAAATACAGCTATCCACTGTGAATCCAGTTACAATGAGTTTTGTGAGAGAGATTTTGATACTAAACCTCTTTACAAACTGTCTAGGTACCCATCTGATGAAATAAATATTTATATATAGATATATATAGAAATATATATATATGCTGCATTTGTGGAAAAAATGCAGTGAGGAAAAATGTTCTAAAACCTGGGAATCTATGGAGTATTTGTCATGTGAAGCTTTATTTCAGTGATAACAAGCTACAGATTATCAATAGTTATTATATACAAAGCTGTACGGGAAAATAATCTTTCTTATTTAGTATTTAATGTTGTACTTATTTGTTGTAGTAATTGTTACAATGGAGGTTATTCTGCTGGTAATTGATAATTTCAAAAAATAAGATGGAAATTGTTTTGTGATGTGTCTTTGCCAAAAATGTGAAGCAACAGCCAAAAGGTATAAATTTCCAAGCATAAACTGATTGTTTTAACACGGCATTCGTTGGAGAGTCATAGGAAACATTTTTGCAAAAGCAAAACTGCTGACTTTTCCTGAGTGAGAGTGCAAGTTTCTACAAACATGGCATAATTTATAAACATAATGAGACAATGAAAATCTCACTGCAGAACTTCTCTTAAATTCTGAAAATAATGTGGAAAAGGACACAAGAAAAGAGTGTATTTATATTTTTATTAGATGGTTAGTAGTTAGAATTGACTCTGGTTCTATGGATTTTAATTATATGTACACATGCACCTCTCTGTTGTATTTCTAATACAAAAATAAAGCACATGAATAGAATGTCCAGGAAACTTTCATTTGGGACTGATATAAAATGTGCCCTTTGCATTTCACTGACCCCATTTTGGTTCGTATGCTTAATTAAATGAACTCAGTGTTCCTCACTGCTTTGATGTCCTTTGATGTTCTAGAAACATTCATTTAAATTATTTAGCTATTTAAAGGTATTCACTGTGTCTTTCAACTTTAATAACGGGTTTGTGAACTTCACACTAGCTATCTATTGTAACAGCAGAGTGAAAATGATATAATCATAAGAAAAGTACTCGCATACAGAATAAGAAATATTTATTTTTATATTATGTTATATTTATAAAATTGTATTTATATAGTAACTAATATTGTATTAGCTACTTGCATACAAACACTTATTTACACTAATAGTGTGTTTTATTTATAACAAACATAATATTGTATTATATAACAGGTATAACAAATATGCTGCCTCAAAGGAGAAGAACATAATGCATCTGTTTCTCAGTGCTCTGTGTGCATTAGACAGATATTTAAACAGCAGAAAGGTCTTATTTTTGATGCTGAGTGGGCTTAAATCTTCTGCTTTTTTGGCTTCTGTGCATATGCAATGTGCAATGCCACAATACGCAGGTTTCTGCAATACAGCTCTCGTCAGCTCACCCTCACAGTACATGAAAAGACCCGTGGTTACCCTGTAGAGCACACTTACTTACCCTGAGTCTTCACTACGACTATGGCATTACTATGGATAGACCTCCCTCCTCAGAGCTAGTGTTAATCCCTGAGGAGGATGAAGGACCTGACATGATTTGAATGACAGGGACATCTCAGCTCTCTTAAGGATTTTCCTGCTTGAAGTCACCTGTCTAAGTCTGTCTAAGGCTTGTTCCAATCAGATGGAGAAAACAAGGACACTGGGGAGATGCCAGGGAGATTTCTAGGTATTCTTGAAAATTTCCTTGACTATGTCAAAATGCCAAAGGGGGATTCCCAGAGGAGTCCCCATATTTGAGAACACAGTCCTGTGCTCTGGGAGGTGTGAGGTCATGGATTTCATGTGAAACTTTACCAACTAAATGGCCTAAGAGGGTTGATTCGAATGTCTGCTCCGAATACAACGAGGAGCCCTGAACATGGCACTAGCAGCTTTTGGAGTATGTGTCTTCCAGATATTTTGCTGTCATTTCCCTTGCTTGGTGCCTGATGGAGATCCATCTTTAAATCTACAGTTTTATTTATTATCTACACTTTATTTTAGTCTGTCCTTTTATTTTATTCACCTTAACCTTTTGATTAGCTTTTTATTTTTCTTTGATTTTTAAAATGTTTTTTTCCGTCCACAACCCGAACATTTATTTTGAAATTTTTTGTTACAAGCTACAAGCCTAAGACAGACTGACAGGTTCAGGTCGGACCAATGGTGATGGTGTTTGAAGGTGCTTGTTCCCTTGTGATAGGTCAAGACAAATGGCAAAGTTTGAGTGAAGCTATATTAATGCTATAAACGTCTTTATGTAATGCAATGCTTACCTTATTGTAACTCTTGCCAGGTCATGTAGAATATGACAGAGCAAATCCTTACTTTCCTTTCTAATGGAGATCATGTTTTTTTAAACTAGAAAAATAATTTTGACCTAATTAAACCTGTTATATCTACTGCTACGTTTACATTTATTTCTATCTTTGATGCCATGCTGCATAAAAAGACATTATTTTCTATCTCTGGTTTATATAAAATTATGAGAAACCCTCAAATATTAAAGAATGATTAGTTTCACTAGGGGTTACATCCTCATTGAAAATTAAAAATAAAATAAAAAGATAACAAATGAGGTACAGTGAAAATCTGTAATGTATCTTCATAGAAGTACCTCTGATATTGACTAGATAGAAAAATTGCTAAAAATGCTGCGCCCTGTTTTATATTTTTGAAAAACTGTGAAAAAAGAGGAACAGAATCCCATCAGATGCTTGAGGGTAAAGTAAATAGGATTGAATCTCTGCATGTTTACAGTAGTTAATATGTAGACAGAGCACTTTTATAGAATTAGTTTGGCTCCTGTTCAGAATCTAGCAATATCCATATTAAATTTCCACTTAAATCTCTTGTACAGATGAATAAGTAGAGGATTAACATATATTTTTTTCCTACCATGTCCTAAGTATTTATCTTAATAACAAAGTACTCTGTGTAGAAAAAAAAAAACAGAATCCCCATTTGGGGCACAAATACATTATTTTATAGATAAATAATCAAACCTTTGGTTTTAGAGATAAATATAGCCACATTTATCTAAATGTTTTCATAATATTGCAAAGGTTGAAGAAAAAAATACATCTAGATACAGAAGAGTTGATATTATCTGTTTGATTTAGTCTATTTTAGAAGGCCCAAAGGGCTTCTTCCTGTGGCTTCTGTGGTCTAGATGGGGAAAAGAAATCCCACTAACATCTAGAGGAACTGAATTGGGCCCTACAGCAAAAAAAATGTGCTTTGCAAGAGGAAGGAGAAGACCAACAACTTTCACAGATGATTTGTATTTCAGGGAAGAGGAAGCTCATTGGACAGTTCATGAGGAAATATTTTCAAAATTGCAAAGTACAGACTTTGTTTCCTTCTCCCTCCCTATTCCCCCCCCCCTTTTTTTTCCTCATCTCACAAAATCACAAAATGTGTGAAAACAAGGTTTGTCTTCCTAGGCTTTCCTTTCTCCATCCTTTATCCTTACTTCTGTGGAAGACTTCTTGTTGAATGCCCTATTAGCTACACATTTCCTATATACTATAATCTTCATAGTAAAATAGGATATTGCTGCTTCACAAAAATTCCAGATTTATACTCTACTACACAAGGACGGAGTAAAATACTAATTGTTCTGGAAATTTATGCAGTGTTTTGGTATAACTTAATATGTTTTTATAGAAATTACTAAACCTCTTGAAGGGAGATTTATTTTATAAAGCTGGTGTCTCATGATGGAAAATCAGCTACTGAGATATTGGAAAATGATTACCTTTTTTTTTTCCCTCAAAAAAAATGTTATTTTTTCTGGAAAATATAATATGCATTGGTGCCTCCTACAGATATTAAGTTGGACAATTCTCTTGTGGATGTTGTTTTAGATGGTTCATAATTTTGAAACAGGTGACACTATATTTCACTAAGTGAAATTTAGCAGACATGTATATATATAAGCATAATTTTGCCAGCTGTACAGCAGACACAATTTCATCTGTTTTCATACATGGTAGCTTATAAGCTATTTTAGTGTTTTTTTTTTTCTTCTTAAATGTTATGTTCTTGTTTGTTAGAAAGCGTAAAAATTAAAATATCTCCTGCTAGCCCTCCAACAGTTGCCAAATACCACCCACAATTAGAAGAACACCAGACTCTTTGCGGACCACCCTTCAGCCATCACAATGACAAAATAATTGTAGAACTTGTAAGATTAGACAAACTGCATGGGAACAGGACACTCAGCCTTTGACAGGAGCTAGTGGGCTATTAAGGAAGTAGCCAAGTAGCAGCATGCTGTTCTGACATTTTTCTTGCTGCCGGTGAACGCAGAGCTACTTCTCTGAGTGCGTGCCAAGGTGCAGTGATTAGCATGATTAGAGCATACTTTGGTGACAACGGTTATATCTGTGCGAAGTTGCAGCGAGCAGGGCTTGGCGACGACTGCTGATATGCCTCATTATCTAAATACACGGCTTCTGAATGCTGAAGCTGTCAAATGAGATGGAGTAAAACTGCTTGCCCTGATGCTGCTTGTCCTGCTATTGCCTGATTAAAAAGTTAAATATGTCTTTTTTTCCCATCAACTTAGAAGAAAAGGTTAGCTTTACTATGTTTGTTCTTTATGTTGAGTCAGATAAAATATTTTTCCTCTACAAAATTCCCCAATGTACCAGCTACCTAAAAAATAGCACACGTAAGAAAATCACATTAATTACTACACTATTGGAGGTCTAACTGCAGGGAGAAAGCACCCTTCAGTGCACAGTCTTTGTGCTCTTTCAAATGCATTGGTGAAATAAAGCATGACATAGCATAGGTACGATGCCTCAAGTCCAGAAGTCTTTAAAAGTCCACACTAGAAATCTGTTTACAGAAAAATAGTCTACTCCATTATATTATAGTATCCATTCTTTCCCTTCTAAAATGAATTTTTTTTTGCATGATTAAAAGACATTTTTTTTGACATGCTTTCCTTTCACGGCTACTACTGCTTTCATGCTTCTTCTCTCTCTGGGTCTCTCTCAGCTTCTCTACCTATCTTGCTCACCTACCTTATAAAAATGTAACTAAGGTTGCGTTTTTTGAGATGGATTCTTTGATTCATTATGCTATAAACTAGATTTGAAGTCTATAGGTTATGTATAGATTATGTCTATGGAAGTCTGGAGCATGGCGTACACCTGCTAAGGATGAACCTGCTAAGGGTAGATTATTTGGGCTATAACCTTCTATGTTAACTAGTTCAGCTAATTCCATGTGGCAATGGATTCTTCTGGGTAGAGAGATATTTTGAGTGCCTAGGGAGCATAATTACCTCTGTGCACAGTAACTTTGGGCAGTCAAATCACAGAAAAGCCCAGCTGTTCCTCCAACAGTAATGGAGGAGGTAGGAAGTTGGTACCTCTGGAAATTATATGTAATTTGCCCTTGCTGCTGTGCAGGTGACGTTTGGAGGGGGCAAGGACTAGTGGTGGTGGTCAGTGCTCTGTGAGGGAGTGCAGTGTTGAGCTTGATTAGCTTACACCTTGTCAGAGGAAATGCAGCCTGGGAAAATGTCCCTTGTCTCCAAACCCTTATGACTGACCCCACTCTTTATTTTCACTATCATCGTTCACTTTGCTCTAATCAACTCTTAGAGCACTGGAAGCTGTTGTTTCTCGCAGGGTTTGCAAGAATTACCTCTGTGTGTAGGTACAGGTTTGTCCATCTCCTCTTTGCGGACCACCCTTCAGCCATCACAATGACAAAATAATTGTAGAACTTGTAAGATTAGACAAACTGCATGGGAACAGGACACTCAGCCTTTTGGTAAAATATTGGTATACCTATTTGGTAAAATATACAGTGCTTTTTCTTTTCTTTTTTTTTTCTCTCCCATCAGTTCTTTGAGACAACAATTATCTTCAGCTCTATACTGTACAACAGAAAACATACAAGATCATGATACTTTTGGATAGTATATTTTAATTAAAAAGTCGCAGTTTAAAATTTTCTGATACCATGTGGATCTGAAAAAGACCAATCCCCTTTTTTTGTGATGTTATATGCTGACAATTTAATTGTAAAATTTCTTTCAACATGTTTTCAAAATCATTACCAAAACTCATTTTAGCAGGATATGTATTTGGGCAACAATACAATGTCTCAAAGTGAAAACAGCTACTTTTCATTAAGTATTTTTGCAGTTATTATATGATGCACATTTTATATACCCAAAAAAACCTTTTTACTTTCCTCCTTAAAAGCAAACAAACAAACAAACAAAAAATTACAACAATTCTCTTCACAAAACACTCCTGCTCTCCCAACAAGAAATGTCATGTGGGTTCTGAATCAATTGCCTCTGAGCTGTGTTTCTCAGGGTTAGTATATCTTCTGGCAAGTTTTTCGCTCTAAATACAAAAGCGTTTTGCATGGTTATCAGTGCTGAGTTGAGACTGCAGTCCTGGCTATGTGACCAACATTTTGTGGGTAGACGATATTATATGTAAAACCTAATGTTATATGTCATGTGGGTGTACAGTTTCAACATTGTGTAATAACACAGATAACTTACCTTAACACGGATAACACAGATAATAACACAGATAACTTATTTTAATCGTTATTGCTTACTTTTTAAAGGCAAGACAGAAGTAAAATGAAATCACATCCATTTCCTGACAGCCCCCACACATGATGATGGAGATATGTTTGTTAAAGACAGAAGGTGCTGTTCATTCATAAACTACTATCTCAATTTTTGGTGTAGATAATGATAGCCATCACTAAAAATTAATTCCAGGTAATCTGGATCTAACTACCCCCGCGTAGAAAATGCAGAAAGAGAATATGATATAATGTCAAAGAGAATTTCTATAATGTCAGTGAATGATTCTAGGCTGGTTCAGTAGGATTTTATTTAAGGTGCGTTATGAAGAATGCAGCCAAGTATTATTATTAAGGCTGAGAAATATGTCAATTTTAACTTTTATGCAATTATTATTGCATGAAACACACAGGAATCTTCTTTCCATAGATGTTTTTAGATAGATGGTCCTGCATCAATGGTACCAAGTCTGCAAGCTTCATCTGCCACTAACGACTTTTTGTATGGGTCTATTGCTGGGAAATCTTAGGTTTTCCTGAACTTCTATGTATTTTTATGTAGTAACAATGAAAAAAAAAAATCTTTCTCCACCACAGGTTTAAAATCTCTTCATCCAAGACCAGATTCTGAAACATGGATACTGTCTAGAATATCCCTTATTCCGGTCTAAAAGTTGGTTGAATATTGTCTTTCATTGCAATTGTGGTCAAGAGAAGACTTCTGTAACATGCTATCTCTGGAGAAACACTTCAAAGTAAGTTACAGAGGTGAGCTCTCCAGTACTCACTTCTCAGGATTATGTCTTATTAAAGATAATAACTGAAGAGTTACAGTATCCAAACTAAGTACTCAAAATACTCTCTTGCTGCTCTTATTAAAGCTTGTGGATGCCCAATTTCACTGGTTACTTCCCTTTTTACATTTAAAAATTCTCGTGGGATTTTTTTTCTACATCTTCCTACAATTGCCCTAGTCGGAGCAGTTCAGCACATGAGACCACATAGCTTCCAAGATCTAGATGCTTCTCCAATTGTTTTGTGTTTTTAAGGGAGGGCTGTGGCACAGTTTCTGCAGAGAAGGAGAAGAATAAGATCAACTCACCCTGGGCTTTCAGAAGCAGACTGCAGCTCATCATAGAATCATCTTCATGTCATCTTCAAGGGCAGGTTGGGATTTATGATTTTGGTTCATACTTCTCACAATTCCACTGTGCCCATGGAGAGGAATCTGTGGAGGCCAGTACCACAGTGCTCATTTTTTTCCTGGGGAGTTCTAGGCAACTTTCAGTTTAGTTTATTATTTTTTTTCTTTACATACTGAAGATATTAATTCTTCCAATTTGTTGTATAGGGTGTCTAGATGCCTAATTTTTTCATCCATGCAAAAGTTGGTACATGGGAGGTAGTAAGACATATAACTAGTTTAATCTTGTTAAGTCTTGTTTGACTCCAAAACATACTTCACATTTTGGGAAAAACAAGGAATCTTTTCTATATTGTCACAGTGGTTTTTGTTAATGGAAAACAGCAACAGAAAGAGTTAAGCTTTGAGCGCTCATTTATTAGTGTGTATACATATATATGTCTAGAAATATAAATATAATAATAGTATATATATTTATTAATATACATGCCTGTATGAGTGTAGGAATATAAATGATTTGTTCCAACCTCACGAATATTTTCTAGGAAAAGAATTCTGACTTTCTGACTCTTTCTTGACTCTGCTCTAAGTACAGGACAGATTTCTAAGCAAAATAATACAAGTCAAAGAAATAGGCCTTCTAAAGTGAAGGAGGTCAAACCAGATGTTCATAATATACATAAATTCAGTCAATCCAATGCCTGGGAAGCCAAAGAAAGTTAAGCGGATGACAGATTTTGTTCCTTTTATGTATGTGGGACGTGCTGATGTTCCAGACACTGTATAACTAATATACACTTTACAAATAAGATGAGTTTAAAATACTTTGTAATGCTAAAAGGAGAAAATCCAAAACAAAAATCTGTGCAATGTTCATGTAACAGACTGAAAGATGAGGATCAGCCTCTTGGAGAAAACCAGACACATATGCACAGTTTAAATCTTCCCTGTCAGAAGATACTAGACTTTCCATCTAACTTCATCATCTCATAAAGTTATTGGCTGATGCCATTAGCAATGTGATACAACCAGCTGATGTATTTAGCTCTGTCAGAGGTCTCAGGTTGGTTAGTTTTATTTTTATCATAGTAAAAATTGTCTTAGCTTTCATCTATACACTGCTGAAAAGTTTAGATAAACATTTCTTCACAGAATTATTCATCAAATTCTCCGTTCTCTACTATTGGCCAGGATATTGTGTAAGCTGTGGAATGTTTAATAACATTGTTTCTTTGGGAGAAGCCACACATTTTTATAATCTACATGAAGAGTCTTTTGAGGTAGACATGTACTTCACTCTTGGCATGAACTCAAGCTTAATATAAACATCCATACAGTCATTCTTCTATATTAACCTGTTGTTTATCCTCACAAGTTTTATAACTTGTGTGTTTGAACAACTTTAAAGTATTCAAGGTCTAAACTGGAGGTCAGCTTGAACAGAATAAATTGTATCTAAAACTTTTCAGTAATAAGAGGAACAACTTGTAAAATGACATTATTGTAAACAGCCATCTTTTTCAGCAATTTGTCATACACTTGAATAGACAAATGAAAAAAATATATTGTGTAGAAGATTTTTTTTTTCAAGCAAGACTGGAGTGTATGAAATGCCTGATGTACTGGGGAGTGATTTTGAAGTGGAGGACCTAGTGCTGTGCCACTGCTTGCACTTGGAGACCAGCTGTGCCAGTTGCTGTATTGGAAGAAATGCCTGCTGCGAATCTAGTATGCATGTGTTACTTAATTTCCTGAATTATCATATTCTCCTAATCAGCTTCTGAGTTAAGGACCAAAATTGAGGTTCCAGGTGAGCAGCAAGGATTTAATGTCTAGAGAGAAATAGGCTATTTTATCATTTTCTTGTTGTGCAATCTATTGGCACATTTATTTCATGTATCTTGTCTTAGCCACTGAACACTTCTTTTGATTCCACTTCATCTAATTGATCTAAATGATATTTCACAAGCTCAAGAGACTTAAGCAGTTTTCTAAGAATCAAATGAGGGCACATCTACTAGAGATCTGCAAAATAAATAAATTTGTCAGCTTCAGTGAGTGGAGGTAGTTGAATTGTTCGATGTGAACAATGCATTTGCTGCTTTTGTCGGTACCTGTACTGTCCTTGAATTGGTTGTGATTGTGCTGAATTTTTACGTAGAGATAACTGCTTAGCTAAAGATTCTTTGAAAAGTAGAGTTTGAATATGTCACTATAACATAATACCAACAGATTTCCTGAGTAGACCAATATGTTTTATGTGTTGTCTTTATGCCCTTATGTCAAGGGCATAAAAAATTTGAAGAGGTTTAGAATTCATGCTGTAAGATTGGGCACAAAATCACACAGCTCTTCCTAGACTGTACGACTCACATTATGGGAAAAACTACAGGATGAAATAATTGCAAGATTCAATTGACAGAATTGCTATTGCAAGAATCATACTTTTTTTTCTGTGTTTAAGAAACCATGTAGTACAGTGTTTTTATGGAAACACAATAATGCTTCTTAATGGTGGTGAATGAAATCATTGCTGTTTATTGCCTATGAAAATCTCATGTGATAGAGTATAAGTCCACAAATCTAAGAAAGAATAAGTATGTTAAATGGGTTTTGGATCATTTTATCATTTTTAGTGACAAATGTATCATAAGATTGGATAGGCATGAATGTTTGACAATTTAATTACTTCAGTTTGGATGGCAGCATATGATAAAATGTTACAGCTTCTTCCTGACTATACAAATGTTTTAAAGTACTTCTGGTAAAATGCTGTAGTAGCACACTGAAAATAATTTAAATGGTCTCTGATTTTATCTCAAATCTTCTTTTAGAAGAACTCCTGCTGTTATAAGAATGTCCCTATTTAAAAGATGAAATCCACTACCTGTCAGTACTAAGTGGCTACAAATTCTGGTGAATAGTTAGACATGAATGGATGCACAAGAGCTTATTTATGAGAGCTACAGCAAGCTTAAGGAGGAGATTTTAGATATACCATGTGTGCATTGGATCTACTTTACACTTACCCTGAACCTTTTTTTAATTTTCATCTGTTTTAATTGCATCACAGTATCAGACTTCACCAACTTGCTGTTGGAAGACCTAGCCTTAGGATGTCACTGAGAACAGAATGGGTATAGAGAGCTCAGGTCTTTGAAGTCTTGTTCAATTGCAATTTTCAATATGCAGGGAAATAAGAACAAATGTGCTGGAGCACCTCGTTAAATATAAGTCTTACATGAGTGCTGAAGGAGACACATTTGGAGCAGCTTATGCTACACTTTACATTTATTCTCTGCTTTCAGTGTTCTGTGAATGATAAGGCTGGGGCTGAAAAGGTAACTCTTTCACTGGCTAGCTACAAGAGGCACTAACCTTATTAATAGAAAAACAGATCCTCTTGATTTCCACAGACAAATTTGCTCCTGCAGTAATGATACTGTTGACTTTATTTTTTCCCTCTTAAATGGCATCAGAAATTTTAAAGCTTTTAAAAACTGGAAATCATGTCTTGAAAGACTGTGGGTCATTTAGATATTGTAGGTTGGGATTTTTCTTGTTTATCTCTTAACAAAAAGAAAATTTGATTTTAGTGTTTAAAAATATAAATTTGACCTCAATATTTGGTAACATTATTTTGCATATCCTAATATATATTTCTTTGCCTATGTCTTTATTGTCCTCAAATCTAATATAAGAGAAATCTAGTCAAGCTCTCAAGTAAAGTGAATGTAGCACCTACACCATAAGAGGATCTAGGCTGCCAGCATATTTAAGCTGCATGTTAAGGATAAGACTTAATCATGCATTTGCCTCACCTTATAGAGAGTGTTACGTAGCATGCCACAGAGTGCTATGTGTACATCAGCAGTTAGTAGGTCTGCAGACCACATCAAAATGAGGCTGATATGCTGAAGGACTATGCTACTATTCAGGGGCACTTTGTAGGAAGTAGGTAGAGAAGTGGGTCAATAGGACTTTCATGATGTTCAGCAAAGACAAAAAACAAACTCCTGCTCCTGGAGTGGAATAACTCTATGCAACAGAGCAGGGATAGAAATGTGCTTTGTAGAAAAAAAGATATGGGGCTCCTAAAGCACACTCTGAGTGTAGCTCAGCTGCAGACTCTTGCATCAGTGAAGCCCTAACCCCGTCTTTGGCAAGAGTGTAGTGACAAGGTTGAGAGAAGTGATTCTTTGCCTCTCTCTGGCAAAGAAGATCTGGCACTCTGTGTCCACTTTTTGTTCACCAGTACAAGGACATGAGTATACTGGAGTGAGATCAGTGGAAGGCCACCAAGATAGTCATGATGTAGGAGTATGTGACAAATGATGAGAGGCTAAGACATTTGAGTTTGCTTAAAATAAGAAGACAAAACTAAAGAAAATTGCTGTTTTTGGTGACCTAATGCTAGTTTATAAAGATGGAGCCAGACCCTTGTTCTGAAGTACACAAGAACAGGCCAAAAGAAAATAGTCACAAGATTCAACAATGGAAATTCTGTTAATATGGAAATGTTTCTCAAGGTGTCCAAGCTTTGGAACAGTTCAGAGAGGCTGTAGAATCTCTATCCTAAGAGATGCTCAAAACTCACCAGGATAAACCCTAGGCACATTGATCAAATTCAAAGTTAGCC
This sequence comes from Tinamus guttatus, assembly GCF_059628265.1. Lineage (NCBI taxonomy): Eukaryota > Metazoa > Chordata > Aves > Tinamiformes > Tinamidae > Tinamus > Tinamus guttatus. The sequence continues at coordinate 79,370 of NW_028289441.1, forward strand.
CTGTTTTGAACAAGGACTTTGGAGTAGGCTTATGTCCAGAGGTCACTTTCAACTTAATTTGCTCTGTTTTCCTACAGTTCTGTGTGGATGATTGGTATCTAGAAAAGCCAAATTAGTAGTATGCTAGTGATGCGGTGGCATTCATTCAGAGACCTCTCATAACCACAAGATCTGTGAATCTGGGTATATCCCATTTCCAGAACAGAGTACACAGTTCTGTTTTGCACACTTTTCATTGAAGAATGGGTTTTGTGCTTCCTTTATTCTTCCAATAACCTGAACACAGTGTAGATGTCCACCAAATAAATGGCCCAGTTACATCCATTTCCCCATGCAGCATTTTTATTTAGATTAAAGATATATCCCTGCCTTTTTCCCACTCACTTTAAGTCTTGGCCTTCAACTGGATGACAGTAATTGTGGACAGCTGGCTATATTGTAGGTAATCTAACACTCCTTTCTCTGTTGCTCTAGCTTGTGTCCTCCTTTATGTTTAGCAGCAGTTTCTTACCTATATATATATATATATATATATGTATATATATATATATATATATATTTTACCTTTCTAAGATCAAGATAACGCAAATGGAGCTACTTCAGACCTTCCTTAGTGTAACTAAAGTATTGTCTCTTTCCATTTGTACAACACTGTACAACACATTGTGAACAATGGCCCATATCTCATCTCTATAGCAAAATATTAAAGTCTAATAAAGAAAACATTACGCTCTAATATATACGCTGCCAAATGCAAGGAGTAAACTACCAGTTCTAAAGTAACACAGCCATGCTACCATATATTTTGTTGCTTCTGAACTAAGGCAATTATTCACAGAAGAACTCAAGTATTCTGTCATTCAGAATCCTTCTTTTATTTATACACCATAGAGGCTACCTTCTCACACCACAACCTCCACCTCCCACTAATGGCTTGAGTCAAGAGCCTAAAGGAAATTTCTTAATTGTTATGTTTTTGTTGTGTGTTTTCTTATTTTTATGTATGTCTTATATTGTTAATTGAGACAATTGTCACAGAAAGTAGGACAGCACTACTGAAATAAACAGCCGCTAAAGAACTTGCAGTTTAGCCCCAATGAAAGCAAGCACCGAGAGAAATAAACCTCCATGGATTAACTCTCTGGGGTCTGCTCAATGTCTGTTTCACTCAACTATCTATACTATAGCAACCCCTGCATAGTATTAGAGATTAGCTCAGATGAAATTACCTACTCACCGGATTTTTAGCAGCCTGGCTATATTTATGGTTTCATTTGAACTCTGTCAGTGACAGGCATGCATCTTGCTTTTTGAACAGAAGTTTGCTATCTTCATTGGCCAATATGTATTTTACCTGCAAGAATAAAAGAGATTAGATGGAAAGTGTTTACATAACTGCTAATTTAAATAACTGAAAATGAACTTGAAAGCAATTCCATTTTAATCTGTGTTAGTATTAGGTAGTGGATTACTATGATAAACAGTGTTCTTTTCTTGCAATCTGTCTGAATATGACTTCAAATGGCAAACTTACCATTTGTTCAGTTTTGTAATATTCATCTTTTTAAGTAAGCTCACTGGCTGCAAAACAGTCTAGCTTTAATGCTTATTTGGGCTAAACAAGTCTGAATATTATTCCATTGAAAGAGGGATTTAGGCTGCTTTGGTTAAGTAACTGTTCAATAGCACTGTACATCAGTATGATAAAACATGATTAGGCAGTATTACATAATGCATAATATAATGTAATAAAATGTCATTACTGTTCTTTAATCAGAATAAGAATGTGTTCTATATGCAATTTATCATCACTTTAAGTAGTAGGAGATATAAAAGGAAACTTGCATATGGTTTTATATTTATATTAAAATTCACTTACCTCTTATTTTTTATGAATTTCCTTCACATTTCAGTTTAATTATGAGCTATACTTTCGTTTAAATCCTTGTGTTGCCTTCTTTGTCCGTATTGTCCTACTCCATCGTTCTACTATATGATCCAGATCCAAATGCCAAGGTGTAACATAGCCATTTCCATAGCAACAGAGTTATGATTTAGTGAACAAAGGATTTTATTTTCTATAAAAGATCATACTCTCATTCAAATATATTTTATTTCAATGTATGGAGTGTGATATGAAGTTTTAAGTTATGTCATTTCAGTATGTGATCGTGTTGGACAAAGCAAAATAACAACTTGCTTGTTCAGTACCCCAATGGAAATTCTATGTGGAGAAACTAATGTGCTCAAAAAAGGACGATCAGTACCTTAGAAGCCAACATGCTTCTGAATCTCTATCAAAGGACTGGCTCTACAAGAGGAAATGGAGGATATGGTTAAATGTGCAGTCTTCATTTAAATCCATGTCTTTATCCATATATGGATGACATGCACTATACATCCATCCAAGGAACCTTACTGTGCCCAAAATTTTAGCAAGTCTTACATATGTCAGATAAAGATATTTTGTGGAACTGATATTTTGCAAAAAAAAAACAGTAACTTAAGCTAAAATATATTTCAGGCACTGGAGTTTTCCCTGTATCTTACAGCCAGGAAAAAACATGGGCCTTGAGGTCAATAAACTGAGACTATTATTGACCAAAAGGATGGAGAATGAATTCCAAAGATGAGGCTATTTTAAGCTAATTAAAGGTCCCATGGTACTATGTGCAAGAGTAGGAACATCTGCTACTGTGTCCTAGTCAAATTACAGCTTGGGTAATTACTTTCTGGCTAATTGATTTCCTGATTAATTTTAGCTGGATTTAAGTATTTGTCATGCTTTGTTGCTGACGTCGGCATGGTAGAACAAACCACTGGTGAGTGAATGGTTCTTCTGGTTTGGCAGGGTAGCTGTTCATGTGCTATAGTTCTGTGGAGCTTGCTGGGGATTGGGAGAGTCATTTTGTGTTTGATTTTTGTAGCCAGTGGACTTAAGCTTTGCATTAAATGCTTTATTTGATGGAGATGTATACTATAGAAGGCCAAAATCAGTCCTCCTGGAGACAAATGAGAACTCTACTGAATAAATCTCTTGAATCTCACTCTCTTTTCAAATAATCTGTTTATACAAATTATTTTAACATTATGATGTACAGATGAAACAACTCTATTTACTTTAAAAAGCATCATTAAATTGCATTCCAAAAGACTGTATAGTGTGCTTTTTATAATGAATTTAAAATCACATTTACAAGTAGGGGTATTTTAAACCTTATATAATGTTTTATTGGAACAACAGTAGAGATATTTACTAGCTTATGTGTCAAAACACAGAAATAATTTATCTATCTGCATGGCAGTGTGTACTATTTGCCACTAACTTAGTATATTCCTGTTTGAGAAAATCATGAGTATCCAATGAATATAATATCAATGGGTACATAATAAATATATATATATATATATTTACATGAATGCTTTTGACATATAAAAAAAATGAAACATTATATGGTACGAAAATCACTTGTGGGATTATGTGAGAAACATGTGCCAGACTGGCAAGTCCTTTGGTGTGATCATTGTACTCTCGATAGCATCTTAAAGGAGACTTCTGTTGAGCTAAAGTAAATGAGTATTGGATTTCACCAACTGTTCCTGACAATAGATTGTGGCTAAGTCTGACAAGGCCCTTGGGAAAGAGTGCTGCCCTCTGTCACCATATGGCCTGAAAAGGGTTTTCATACCTGTTACAATATCATGAGGAGGGGAATTCATTGCTAAATCTATGTAGGCTCATTCCTAATCCCATGAAGCAAATGATCTGTGAAGGATATTTTAAAGATGCTTACCATGAATAAGCATATTATTTAGACTGTTGCATATAGTTTGCAGTATACAGTATAGTTCATTATTCAGTGATTGCACTCCTGCACACTGAAAATATATTATCAAAAACATTAAAACAATTGCTTAATCTCTGTTGCATTTTATAAACACACATCGACCCTAAACTTGGTATACCAAATTTACCAAATATATACCAAATATTTTAGGACCATTTGTTTATCATCCAACAGGTATGCCATTTCGTGAAAGTGATCCTCATTATGGAAGATATTTTTCTTATTTCTTTAAAATCTGTACATAATGAAAAATGATGCTGAGCACCATTTTTTGTCCAGAAATTTTCTCTTTATGGCATACTTAATCTTGATACCTCATCTGAATAACTCATCACACAACTATAGAGTTTTGCAATTTTTAATGTAATGCAGTTTTCAGGATATTTGCTGCTCTTTAATATGACTGAAAAAATAGTTTACAAGTCACTCCCCTGCCATTTACATACATAAAAGTGGAAATGCTCTTTTTTTGGTCTTGTTTCTGCTCTTATATAACAGAACTAACAGTTACGAAAGGTTAAGCCATTATTCAAGAAAGGTTTAGATTCATGTATTCAGACTCTGAGTTTACTCATAGATGCCACCATCATTGTGCAGAGGTCAAAATTCAGATGTGAATTTACGAAGTATCCAAAGAGATGTTAGATATTTCCCTCACACCCTTTAATCCTGCTCTATGCAGTAGTTGTATTCTTGCCCAGGAGACAAGTCCAAATAGCTAGCAAGCGACTGTGTTCCCTGTAGTCCCTCACTTCATATATAAAGAACATGAAATATCTGAAAATCTGCACTTGAAGATAAGCATATGGATAAGGAGATGTAGGAACACATTGTACCTGGTACAATGGTCACAGGCAGAAATATTTCTTGAAAGACTATGAATTAAAGTAAACCTAATTGGTTAATAAGTACCTTTTTTAACACTTCTGTGACAGAGGTGTACTCTGATAACCACTTTATGGCAATCAAAACCAAACTCTTAGGGAGTGTAGTTTAAATGAATGAGAAAATGTTTAAATGAATGAGGAAATAATTTTTTTTCAGATCTCCTTGCACTTCAGACAGTACTGCACCTTTGTAACTGTCCCTGCACAGTACAGTACTGATCAGAACTAAAGGAGGAAAGAAATGCTCAGTGTTGTATATGAAGAGCATCAGTTTCAAGATGAGAATTGATGGGAGATGATGAGCCTTCAAGAATATGTCTTTACAGCAGCCCTTTCATGCTCCTGGCCCCTCTAAATCGTGCTGCTTCTTGTGGCTGACCAGGAGTTGTATCCACTCACTCTAGGAAATCAGTAAAATTTCAAAAAATATATTGTCGATGTGCAAGCTGTTCTGACAGCTTATACAGAATAAGTATAGCAGTCTCTGAAAAGCTTGTTGAATAACTGAGTAGTCCTCCAGGAGCGGGCCTCTCTGGAGCCTAATCTTTGTGGCCATTATCTTCCAAGTCATTAGTTTGTTTCAAAAGAAGCAGACGGTCACAGTTGTAATATAAGGCCGTTCACTCCCCTTTGCACACGTTGCTCCACCTCCCACCCTATTAAAGAGCCTCAGAATATGTTCAGCTAAATGGTGTCTTTTAGAGAAAGCTGAGGGCCCTGACTCCTTGCTCAGTTTTAGATCTTTTTACTCAAAGAGCTGAGTAAAAAGAACCAGACCATCAACAAAGCAATCCAAGAATTTATTTTTATAATGCGAGAGCAGTTTGTTTGTGATGGGGTAACCCTGCATCACATTGTGCTGTGCCGCACATAGGGGTGTGAGAGAGAGAGGGTACCAGGACAGGTCCTCGGTGAACCATGGCTACATGGCTGCTCCTGCTCTAAGCCTTACTGAGGATCAAAAGGGAGGACTGTGCCTGGATGCTTTCCATCTATATTTCCTTCAAACATAATGAGAAATAACAGCACCAGGTGTATGGATGCTTTGGATTTAATTTTTGCTTTCTATTGATTTGTTTTTAAGAGTTAATTCTTTTTTCACTAACTGCTGGAATACTTTAAGTTTTTGTATCTCTACCATCTTTGTTCTCCATCTTTCCTGTTTCTCTATCTCCATTTATTCAACCCCTCCCTATTGCAACATTTAATAAGTAGTCATTAATTAGTATGCCAACAACACTGAAGTGTATTAAAATGAAGGGCTTTTTATACCATTAGTCAGTACTGGAAACCACTATCCCAGAAGACATTAGGGATGAGCTCCACTGTAAGAGCCTCTACATTTGAAAGTAGTGATAAGAGACTAGATTCATCAACAAATCTCAGCTTTCTTCTGCATCCTGCTGCAAAAAGCTGACTTTTTTTTTCCCATGACTTGGACTTTTTGGATTTATAGTAATAAAAACCTTTAAGTTGTGGTTGCTCAGTCTGTAAGACCTTCACGCTAAACTACTTTCATTGAAAGATATTGCAAAGAGTAGGTCCTTTCTAAACATAACAAGAAATAGTTCAAAAATATTTCCCTTTTAAACACTGCTGTTAAGATAATATATATATATATTTGTATCTACAAAAAAAGAGCAAAAAATACTTATTTTTAAATTATGTTTGTACATATGTCTGTGTGTATAGAAGCGTATATGCAAAGATTAGGAAAGGATTAAACATTCAGTTATATATTCAAAACTACTTCCAAATATTATATATGTTCTGTTTTAATTTGGAAGACTATAATCCTTACACACTAAATACAATGGTTGGTACTGCTTACATTCCTAGTACACTGAGCTAATTTAATTAATTTTATATGCTCAGCATCAAGTGGATGTTTTCAGTGGAAGTTGAATCTTGAATTTTTACAAAACTCCATCAGACAGAAATGATTTGTCAATTCTCCTTCTGAAATAGGATATTAGTATTTGGCTTCAATTTTCAAAACTTTTTTTAAAATCTGCCAAGTGCTGACTATTCTAACTTTTGAGACCACCACAATTAGATATCTACTATATTTACAGGAAAACTGTGGCACAACAAAAACATAGATTAAAACCTGCTAAAGAGAATGCAGCAAAAAGAAAAATCATATATATAGAATTAAAACCCCTGCAAAATGACTGTGAAGAGAAACATCAGAAGAAAGGTAGAAAGAAGCTATTTTCTTGTGTAAAACATGTTATGTCTTGATTTTTATACTCAGAGAATTATTTTGCCATGATTATTTTTTAACTAACTTTTGTTGATTTATCACTTCACAGGAAAAATGGGGTCAAAATCTTGAGGTAACTTGTAAACCCCCAAATAATTCAATTGATTTACAAAACTACAAAATCCATGGCTCACCCATTTAGAGACTCTGTTGTACAGTAGTTTCAAGTCTGGTTTTGGTTAAGAAATATTGCTGTTGTAATATTTGCTGGGTTTCTTGTAATCGTCCAAGTACTATAAAAAGTAAACTTATTATCCTCAGCAGCTTTGCAAGGGTATTAGACCCTTCATGAAGCATTTTTCTTCTTTGAAGTTTGGGCTATAAAGTTGAGCTAAGTTTCCCAAAAGCATGGGAGGATAAGTAACAAGTGACTTTCATTTGCAATTTATACACGCCACAAGAAGAAATTCTCTTTTACTATGGTTTAAGTCCAAATGTTCTGCATTTCAGTTTATAAGTAAGGAGATTTTACAAAGTCTCTGATTCTCTGCATCAAAGTCTAGACTGTAATTACTGAATCTTGGGATCTGCTTTTGTTTCTCCCTTTTGTCACCATCCTCCTCTATCTTTCCTCAGTCCCCTCCATTCCTGAAGATGTATTGTCTGTAGAACAGTGTGCAAGTGAATTAGATATTTTCTTCCCCAGAGAAGAAACATTTAAATTTTTTCCCAAGATTTTCTAAAAAGCATAGATTTTTTTGAAAAGTCATTAATTTTCTCTAGTGATATCTACCATATTCTTTGCCTAGATAAATTTCTCTTTGAGACTTAACTGACAAAAAAAAAATTGAAAAAAAAATTCGAAATCATGGCAAGATCTAATCCTAAAAATCCCAAATCATGGCATCTTGCCTGGGCCAGTGGATACCACTCCAAAAATACTCTGGGATGTGTTTGGTTAATTTGAATTGCTCAGAAGATAAGATGTTCCTACAAATATTGTGAAAATTGGTTCCTGGACAGATGCAAACTAATTCATGCAGAATCCAATGGACTGACTTGTAAAGCTCAGGGGCAGTCTGGTTGATCGGCTCATGTCTAACTATGAACTAGTTTCAGGATGTGCTGCTACTAATGGACAAACATTTTTTAACATTTCAGATAGATGCAAACTATTGATATTTTGATAGTTAGGTGACCACTAGACCTTTTCATCAGTCTAGGCAAAACATTCTAATCTCAACATCATCAGCTTGATTTCAGAGTGCCTGAACAGCTATATTTGTAGCTGCTCTTGATTTGTATAAACATAACTGAATTTGGATTTGGGCAGCACATTTCATGCACATTTCTACCTTGTATTTTTGTGTAGAGAAGGCGTCCACAAAGAACTCACCTGGGGACCTTTACCTAATTTCAACATTTGTGTAGACAGCTTACTTGGTAGTGACCACCATCAGCCTTAAGCAAATTCCCCTGCTCTGGGATAAATTAGTATACATTTTATCACTACTCCCTCAAGCAAAAGCCTGGTAATACAAATGAACTTTAAACAGAGCCCTGAAGATAAACAGATTCACTTGCCACCATATCTTAAGGGAGAACAATTTCAGAGGCCATAGAACTTAGCTGAAACTGTACAGATACTCTGATTTAAATTTAATTAGCTGGTTGCATCTTTATTGCTTTTGTACTGGAATTGTGGTGGATCCATGAATCATAGTATGCTTTATACATACAGATAAAGATTTTGCATGTTGCTAATAACCAGAAGACCTGTATACAAATTACCAGTTGACTAACTTCTTATACATCCTTTAGAAGGGACTGGCAAAGTGAAAAAAAAAACTTGTATCATATGTAGTCAATAGCTTTTTAATGTCAAAAATAACTTGCATCAAGTAAGCTTAAAAAATGAACAAACAGACTATAGATAATCATTATTTCCCAACTAAACAGCAACTCTTTCTGGAGCTTTGGGGGTTCTACAAATGTGGTCCTTTAGATCTGGCAGTAGCACTTTGCAAAGATACTAGACTCAGTTTTTGTTCCAAATCATGAGGTAAAAGCCATTAACCCATTGCTGAGCCCATAAATGATCACAGCAGTATAGCTATTTATTTTTAAAGCAAATTAGTTTAAATTAACCTCCACAGCAGTGAACAGCTGAGGAAGGTTACATCCAAAACTGTCGAGATGATATCAGCAGCTGCCTAAACCTTAACCAGCTTACTCTATTTAACCCCCTAATTTAGTCAAATATTGAAATAGCAATGAATGAATTCTGAATGTGGATCAAAAGGCAAATGAGAAAGTTATCCAAGGATAATTAAAAGACTATCAGAAACAATCTCAGCTTGCTAACAGTTATTTTTGATAACAGGTAGAGAGTAGTTAAAATTGGCAGAGTTGCAAAAGACAAACACAGAGTATAAAATTATCCTGGAAAGAAAAGATGGAATTATCTCTAGAAGAATTCAGAAATAAATTGGTTGTAAGTATCTGGAGGAGGTGTCACATAGCTTGACTTGAGTGAGGCTTCTACTACTCAGATACGTTATCATCAGTAATCTAGAAATTCTGAGTCTGGAGGCAAGTATTTAGTGGAGGTCAATGTACTCTAGAAGTAGTGAATTTTAGTTGCAGAAAAAAATGGGCTTTATGGAGTTTTATCCTGGATATGGTTCTGTTCAGTCCTTTCTGTATTTCCTTAATGAAATACTAAAAGAATCTATTAAGTCTAATAATGCCATGAAAGTAGAGAGGTTAATTATGTTAAAAATGATATTAGATTTCAAAATGATTTTGACAGACTGGAAAAGTGCTCAGGGGAATTGCATTCAGGAAAACTGTGAAGTGTTACACTCAGGCAGGAATAGTTGGAAATACAAAGTGCAGACAAACTGTTAGCAGGTTTTCAGAAGAAGATATGAGTTATGGCAGATCACAGGCAAAATGTGAGTCAGTAAATCATGGTACCGTGAGAGAGGCAGAATCACTGCAACATGTACAATAGCTCCCTCTGCTCGACTTTGCATGTCTCAGATGGCCCCAAATGGAATATCACATGTCCTTTGGAGACTGTATTTCAGACATGGCAGAAACAAAGAAGACCCAGAGGACAGTTAAGAGAATAATCAGAAGCCAAGAAAACATGTCCTCTGATGAAAAAAATGATTGTCTTGGGTTTAGTTTGTGTAAATGAGAGGACATTTAGGAGAGGGGGATGATTGAAAACGCTTCAAGGTGAAAAAAAAAAAAAGTTGTAAAGAGGAAGGGAGTAATCTGTTGTCCATTTTTATATTAGATAGAACCAGAAGTAATGGGTTTAAATTGCAGCAAGGAAAATTCATCTTAGGTATTCAAAAGCCTTTTAGTGACTAGGAGAGTGAAGCATGGAAATGGATGGCCTGGGGAGGCTGCGATGTCCTCCTCCCAGGAACACTTTAACTTATCACCGAGTCCATGATATATGTTCGTTTTTTTCTTAACATCACTATACAACAATTACTAGCATAGCATGCATCTGTAACTTTATCTGCTCAGGAAATTTGCATTCTTTCACTAGAAAATTCAAAGTTTTTACCATTTTAAACTATTTTCAGGAAGCAGATAGCTTGATTTATTTATCCCTTTTTTCTTCTTTTTTTTTCTCCTTAAATATTCTATTTCAATAATTTCAAAAATTATGGATATGGATTAGAATTCTTAATTTGTGACTTTAGAAATGAAGGCTAACTACTGAGAAAGTATTTACCAGCACACTGAGATTCATACATGTGGTGTTACTAGCAAAATCTTGTATTTTGTAGCAAAATCTTGCATTTTGGCAGGAAGGTCTTCATCTGTCAAATGTATTTTTCTTTCAGTTTATTATTGTGATAAGGAAAACTTTTAGTGAGAGAAATTTGCTGATCATAAGCTACAGTTAATAGCATCAAAGTCATCACTGAGAAGAAAGATGAAGAGATTTTGCATATTTGTTTTTTTTCCTTCAAACTTAAAGGAAAGTGGATAAGCTTGTGAATGGCAAACCACTTGAGCAAGCCTAGTGATGACCAGCCTTGCCAAAGAAAGGGAAAGGAAAGGTGTTACAGAATATTAGAACTCTTTCAATAATTAAATATATTTTCAAGAATAGCATCATCTCTTATTCTATAACTAAGTCACCATCAGATAACCAAATGAGGAACTTGGCAATAAAAGAAAGGAGGATAAGGGGAAATATATATGTAGAAAATTGCACACATCTATCCATTTAGCCTAGCCTACCTGCACCATGTCACTTATATTTTAGACTTTTGTAATGGAACTAACCTTTTCCAGATTTCTACTTGCCATATATCTTTGTGGATTGAGGGAAGTAAAAACATGTCAGACTTCCTTCAGTATTGTATAGTAATGACATTTGTTTTTCATTCTCACCAGCTCCTTTGTTAAATTATAATATTTAATGTTGATTTCACACAGAGTGGCAGAAAAAATGACACATTTCATGTAACCCTCGCCTTCTGGCAGAAAGGTGCTTTTTCAGGTTACAGTTAGAATTAGAATCGATGTTGAGTCCTTGCCTATTCTAGAGAGAAAACTTCAAGAAAGTGACTGATGTATAAATGACATTTGACTCAGCTGGCACAGCAGTTTTAATAGCTTATAGATGATAGAGTGGCACAGGCAGGCAGTGTGTTGGTTCTTTGACAAACATGGATTAGGCTTGGAAGAAAAAAATTATAAAGAAAATCCAATATTAATCAAGTATTTATTTGATGAATGTACATGTCCCATTGATAGCAATATGGTGAATAAAGTTTAATGTAAATATCAACTTCATTCTTAAGAATTTCTTAAGCGTTTCAGATCCATTCTTTCAGATTCCTGTGGATCTGAAATATTGGAGAGGAAAAAAAAGCAGATATAAGCATATGTTTGAAAGCTGCAGCTTTACTAACTTCTGCAAGTGCTCCAGACTATTGGGAAAAAGTGGAGAGCAGGATGGTGAAGCTAGTTGCCATGGTGGTTAGATGTAACCACGTAACCATGATGGTTAGATGACATGCCAAAGGAGGTAATAGAGGTTAAAAAAGGGAGATAAAAAAATAACTGTGATGGAAGACTTTATTTACCCCAGTGTGTGCTGGGCAGATGTCACAGTACGATTTCTGTGCATTACCTCATTGCCTACAAAGGAGTAAACATGCTGGGGAAGAATAGTATGATATATATAACATGTATGTATGTAGGACAGCATGATATGTAGGATTAACACTCTGAATGCTGCCAAACCACAGAATCATAGAATAGTTGAGGTTGAAAGGAACCTCTAGAGATCATCTAGTCCAGCCTCCCTACTCAGGCAGGGACACCTAGAGCACGTGTTGGCACTGGGTCGCATTCAGGCGGGATATGAAGATCTCCAAAGCAGGAGAGTTTTAATTTGTACCCGTTACCCCTTGTCCTGTCATTGGCCACCACTAAGAAGAGTTTGCTCTCTTCTTCTGTTTAAGTTTTCCCAAGAGTTCCTTGCCCATCCACGCACGTGTCCTGCCCTCCTTGCATGAGCTGGCTGAAAATGATACTGAAGTATCTCCATGCAGTTGTTGCCTATTTCTGGAGTTCTCTAAATTCCATGAATGCCTTCCTTACTTTTTTAAAATTTATTTTGAAGTTCATTAGGAAATTAAAATATTTCCCCTGCCCAAACTTAGAACTTTCCAGATCTGCCTAAACCGAACAGCTCACAACATAACTCACAGCTATATTTGTTTTACATTAAACAGAATTGGCTAAAGCACTGTAAATGGGGATCAGAATCATAGCTTCCATAAATGCTCAAGTCACTAAGCACTAATCATGCTTTTTTATTTTCTAGATATTCTAGGAGAGGTCTCACCACCAGCCTAGCTTATAAAATGTGCATATCATCTCTCCTTTTTAAAAGGGAGCAGATTCTTCCCATTTCTCTGAAGGAAAAATCTGTAGTCTTTTTCTCTGAAGGAAGAAGTGTAGCCACCTATCTTCAGAGAGATTTCTGGGATCTGAATCAAAGCAGGTGTAGAGGCATACTCAGCCTCGGAAAGCAGGTGAAGCTACTACCATACACAAGTTGCTCCACACGGATCACTGCATAGTTTTCTGTAACTTGTGTAGCCTTTACTGGAACCTGTTTGCTCCATATGGATATTGTTTCTATCTATATAGAAGTTTAACTTCACCTGCTGATTTAGCCTATTACTTTAATAATTTTTAGCCTAGAAGTCTAGCAGAATATAGATGTTATCTGCCTAATATCAGTTTACTCTGTTAATGTACCTAAAGCTTAGGCACTGCAGTGTGAACTTTCAGTTATTTCAAATCTTCGGAAGATAAATCAAGTCTGACTATCCTTCTGCCTATCTAACCACAGATTCTTTACATATGACATAGCTAACGTTGCTAATGGGATCTAGACTACTTGATTAATCTATTCCAGACTCAATTAGTCTGCAAGGGAATGTATCTAAGCCACTGTTCCTGTGGCATTGTGAGTAAAATATCTGGTGTGTACTCAGTAAAGATATAAGGAATGATTTAACCAATAGTGAATCGTTTACTCCACAGATACAGATGGAGCAGTTTCAAGAAAAACAAAACAAAAGAAAACAAGAGCCAAAACAAAACAAAACAAAAACAGAGGCATCCTTCAGCCATTGGGAAAAATTAATTTGTTTTAGCTATAAAGTAATTTATTGGGAGACAACCAGAAAGTGAAATATGAAAGGTAACTAACAGGAAATTGGTCAGGTTTCATTTCAGTTTCCAATAAGATTCTATAAAGATGAAACCAGTACTAGTCTTCAAAACTGGAGAATTCTAAAGTAACTAATTTGAAATTAGTTTTTCATACAATTGTAAAATAATTCTATACATTTGGAGTCAGCTTTATCAGTATATTTCAAAGTTCTATAGTGTGGTTGTCAAATCTTATAGAAAATTTTCATACAGTTTAACACAATTGGGATCACAGCAGTGTAACAGTATTTATCAAGTGAAATTGCAGTATCAAATTAAGCAAATTTAGGTAGTATTAAATCATTTTGAAGAAGTCACACTGGTTTTCCAATGGTTTAGTGATAGCACTGTTAAACATAACCTAGTAAAATAGCTGAAACTTTCTGGAAGCACAAGCAGAATCTGAGATCCCAGAAAGATTATTAAAAGATTGCACAGTCCTGTTTTGAGGTAAAACCTTATTTGTGGAAGACATGAAGGAGGACACTTCATCAAAAACAATCCAGTGAAAAGCTGAAAAGGCAATTAAGAATACTTTTACAAGCACTTTTATGAGGCCTGTTGTTTCACAAAAAGAGAGCTATAATCCTATCCCACAAATTTTGTTCCATTTGAAAAAGTGTAATTTTCCATACTGTAACAAGAGCAGGTGCCCTGTTAGACCAACACAGTGCTGGTATGTGTTTTGGCAGGTACAATGAGCAATCCTCTATCATGAAAGATTACCTCCTGACTAATGATGATCACTGTAAACAACTGGGTGCTATTTGACTGCATGGATGGTGGTCCCACCTAGCTGATAGCCCATGCATATGTTTTATCTCATCTTGCGTTTCAAACTTTGCGTGGAGTTACATAGAGAGTTGGAAGAAACTTCAGAAAGTTATGAGGAAGGAAATGATGAATAGTGGGCTATTAAATGATATTGCAACAAATAAGGCATAAATATGGGCCTTTATCATCATCCAAGTATATCTATGACAGAGAAGACCTTTTTGAAGCTGTATTTGGGAGCTAAAAAATGAACTGCTTGACACATAAAGATAACAAGACGCTTCATCCAGGTTCTTATTCTTTGGCCTGCTGAGACTGCACTAAAATATGCAGCTGAAGCCTCGATAAGTGCTGTAATAGGATCTGAGTACAATTTTCCCATATATTCACCTTTCTGTAATACATCCTATTCAAAATCTCAGTCCCTTCCTGACACTGAAAATTTCAAACAAAAATAGTTTTCATATTTTCTTCATAGAACTATAAAATAGAGAAAACTTCTAGTGCACATATCAGTTTTTGGAAAATATATTTTTACAGCTTTTGCCACACTGAGTATTTAGACAGGCAAAATATTCCAAAGTGCACAAAATAATTATTACATATAGTTCTATATCTCATGAGACTTTACATCTCATGAGATTACAGTAATTCTACTTATTTGCATACCTTAGTCAAAATCTTGAAGCAATTTTTTAAAATAGTAATAAACTTATTTTTACCGTACTTGAGGACAGAGATTTGCTTTGTACATCCTTTAGACTAAGGATGTACAATGAGCTCACTAAATATATGCGTGATATATGAGCAATGAACTCGGCGTAAGATATTATCATTATTGTTAATGATTAAGAAATGGAATTCCCAATAGTTACAATCTAACAGTTTTGACAACATTGAAAATGTTTTGGTCTAAGATTCTTACCCAAAAGCAAATGATTTTCTCTGAGTATTTCCCCTTGAGCCTTGCAGATTTAGATTGATGGAGCTCAAATGGGCCAATGGGATCCTGGGATGCATTAAGAAGAGCGTCTCCAGCAGGTCGAGGGAGCTGATCCTGACCCTCTACTCAGCCCTGGTGAGGCCACATCTGGAGTATTGTGTCCAGTTCTGGGCTCCACAGTACAAGAGGAATGTGGAGCTGCTGGAGAGAGTCCAGCACAGGGCTACGAGGATGATCAGGGGCCTGGAACATCTGCCCTATGAGGAGAGGCTGAGGGAGCTGGGCCTGTTCAGCCTGGAGAAGAGAAGGCTGAGAGGGGATCTGATCAGTGTCTATAAGTACCTCAAGGGAGGCAGTGAGGAGGATGGGCCCGGCCTCTTTTCCCTGGTGGCCACCAACAGAACTAGAGGTAATGGCCACAAACTGAAGCACCAAAAGTTCCTGTGGAACTTAAGGAAAAAAAATTTAACAGTGAGGGTGACAGAGCACTGGAACAGGCTGCCCAGAGAGGTTGTGGAGTCTCCTTGTCTGGAGATCTTCCAAACCTGCTTGGACACAGTCCTGTGCCACGTGCTCTAGGTGACCCTGCGTGTGCAGGGGGGTTGGACTAAATGATATCTAGAGGTCCCTTCCAACCTTAAGCATTCTATGATTCTATGAAATAAGAAGTTTCTCTTCTTTTTGTACTGTGAAACATAATTCAAATGCTGAATTTTTGTAAAAGTAAGAATTATTTTAATTATTCATCTTTCATTTTTGTCTAATCTGGCAAACACTTATTGGGAGAATTTTAAGTGTTTTAGATCAGAGTACAGTAATCAGGCCCCTGCTTTTGCGCGATAGTGTATGCACACATTTTACGTCTCTTTTTATCTCTCTCTTTCCTTCTTTCTGAATACAGGAAAGATCTTGCATAACGAACGTCTTAGAGTACATCTATCACTTTTCACCTATGGAACTACATTGGTTTATATTCCACCTGATGGTATTATTTTTGGCTTTTGTGTGGACTTAAACTTAATTTTTAGAGCAAATTTTATCTACAGGTTCACACACAGAAATATATGTATAAATATATATGTTATAAATATGTAAATGAGGAGCAGAAATCTTGGGAAATAAAAATCTGCCCTTTTTTTTTTTTTTAGGAATTATTATGATATAAAGACAGCAAGAGATAAAAAAAGGAAAACATAAGATTCTTTCCCCCAGTAGAAACGGCACTTAAACCACTCTTACAATTATGTGTCCTTCAATAAAAAGTGAATGTTGGTTTTGTATAGTTGTTAAAAAAAATGTAAATTTTTCTGTTCCTTGACATTTACCATTTTTGCCAGCTATGAAAAGTTCTTCTTAGAAAACAAAATGATAATAATAAGTCTAGTTGTTCCATTCACGTGTGCATAGACAAACAAAAGCACCTGCCCTGTATTTTAGGTGCTTTTGAGCATGTCATACAAGCACAATTGTACGGACTCCTCCAGCTATTTCTAATGGATAAGACATCTTTCCAAAAGTGGAAGAGGCTGAGATCAATTTTTACAAACCTAGCCTTTGTAAAATGTGTACTATGTGAAACTTACTGAGACAAGCATTTGTCCACGAGTGCTTTTGTCTAGCATAGCTTCTTGAGGTTCCAGATCTTCTTCTCATGCTGTAATAGTATAATTTCCCATCCCATTCTGCCCTGAAATCCATAAAGTTGTAAGAAAAGATAAAGAGTACCAGAATATCATTCACAGATAGCTGACTGAAATTATATTATAGCTAGTTTACATTGGCTTTTAACCTTTGGGCATTTGCCTTACTGTTGTTGTAAGCTTACTAATCTCTAGCAATGACTACAAAGGCCCCAGAAAAGAGATCCTATGTAAAAAAGTTACATTTTATCATATTCTTTCTTTTTTTGACAGAAATAGGTTTATTCAGAAACTTACAAAAAGGAGCAATTATCCATTAAACTAAAGGACAATTTCTTTAGCTCTTATTTTAAATCTCTAAATATTTCCGTAGACTTCTTGCTTTCAAATTATTAGAGTATCTGACAAAAATCTGATATCATATCACACTTTAATATTGAAATGCATCAGAGAGAGTGTAAGCTTTTAGATATTAATGTCAGTACCAATTGCTTTGAAGTTTCCATTAAAATCAGTTATATCTGAAGATATTTTCTGTATTGTAACAGTATTAGGACTTCTATGGAAGTAGATGAAATTCAGAGTAAAAAATGTGTCAAAATCAGTTGATTCTTCAAGTCAAAAGTTTGTGTGGATTTTGATCAAGCTCCTATAAAATATATCTTTGGAATTTGTATCCTTACTGCTTAGGTCACCTTGAATATTAAGAATCACGGAGAAACATGTTGAGATCTCAGATCCTCACAGGGAATGTTGCCAATCCATTCAATAAACACCTCTGTGAACTTATAGGTGCTTCCTACTATGGTGACGGTCTCATACAGCACAGTAGTAACAGGAAGCATGATATATAGGATACATCGCTGTCTTGCCTTTCTTTATTTTTTTTTCTTTTTATGGGGAGAATAATCTGGTTTGACATAATGCAATTTATAAATATGCATACTTTTTAAAGAGTGACTAATATCTAAGAGCAATAATAAAGCCTGGAAACGTTATTCCAGATGCTCAGGATGCTCAGAATTTTTTAACACTATAAGCACCAAAAATGTAGAAATGCTAGGTCATTTCTTTGAAATCCATTTTGAATTATATGGCTCCAAAAGATTATAGACATCCAAAAAGGTTTATCTGTACAGGTGGCTCATGTACAGGAAGCAGAATTATACACAGTTTGACAAAAGGTCATAAAGGAATAAATGCAATTCTTTTTGAACTTGACGATAATTTATTAGAGCTTTGCTTATTTTAAGTAACAAAATGGCATGCTAGCACTTCAGAATTCTCTTTTGTATACATTTATTTCACCATCTTGACTTGGTCTGAGTATAAACTGTCCATAGTGAAAAATAAGGAAGTTAGTGTGAAAAATAGTTAGTTAACCCTTTGGGCAAAATTTTGAGATGAAATCACATGTCTTCACATTTTGCATCTTTTCTTTGCTTCTCTTTGCTCTTCACCTTTTCTCTTGGTCTTTTTCTTTCTCAACAAAACTCTAAACTATTAAGAAAAAGGTGAGTCGTTTTACCTCATCTGAAATTCTTGAAAGCTTGTAGCATCTGAAAATAAAGCAAAGGGAAGAAGTTAAAATATATCTTTTTAACTCATTTACATTATTTAAAATTGATTGTACTATCAGTTTATTCCAGTGTTTACTGGAAAGAAGTAGCTGTCTTATACATGGGAGCAAATTTCTGAGCATCATCTTACTATTGACTATTGTGACTATTGACTATAACTATGGTCACATGAGAGTCAACATTAATTATATCAATAATTACTTCTACTGGTTGATTTGTTCATATGAGTGCTGGCTAAAGAACTGAACTCTTGTCATGTTTGGACAAACATAGTGTATGATCCAGATTTCAAAGATTTTCATATGTGTGTGTGAGGAGCTCTAAAGGTACTTTTTAAAAAATTCTATCCATGAAGAAATTAACTCCACAGAAGTAAATTTTACCATAGTGTGTTTTATAAGTTTGATAAGCAAGCAGAGTCTCTAGGATTTTGGCTTTGGATACATGATGTAGAAACCTACACCACCCTGTCAAGTTACCCAGTGAAGATGCCAGGGCTGGAGCGCTCAGCTTATGTTTGCAGTTCACTGGTAGTTTCCTGCCACAGAAACATCCTCAAATTTTCAGAGAGGTGGAACATTTGTGAACAACAGCTGTCCCAAAAGATCCTGCAAGGAACTAGACAGGTCTTTGCTAATAGCCTCTACCGCACTTATCAGCTCAATACAACCTCCTGGACAGGGCGGCCCTGCCAAAAGGAACTTGGCACCATGCTGCTCCATCAGCA
This sequence comes from Tinamus guttatus, assembly GCF_059628265.1. Taxonomy (NCBI): domain Eukaryota; kingdom Metazoa; phylum Chordata; class Aves; order Tinamiformes; family Tinamidae; genus Tinamus; species Tinamus guttatus. Next base: position 98,743 of record NW_028289441.1, read on the forward strand.
ATATTATGCTGCAAAAGGCTTGTGGCAATGCAAGAGAGACATTGGTGGAGGGCACCACATAGGCTCTGGAACTAAGTTACTATCATAGGAGCAATAGTGCATGATCCAGCAGTGGTCAAGAGACGGCCCAACATAAGACAGTTGAGAACCTTACAACTAAATATTCAGGCTCATCATATTTTCCACATTACTAGAACCTACTGTAGAAACTGTATGTTCTTGCAGAGTTTCTCTTAATGTAATATAATTTCAGGTTCAAAGATAAGTTATGTTTGGAAAAAACATGGAAAACCTGGGAAACTACATGTAAGCATATTTTGAAAACTTACTTAGTTTACTGTTTCCCAGAGCAGAATTGAATGGCACTCACCTCCTGGATGTTGGACACAACACCCATGGCACATTTATTCCCGTCATAGCAGTTGGGCATTTGCAAATCCATTATTTGCTCTGATCTTCGTAGAGAACTTCAAAACTATGTACTTGTCCAGTATACTTATTATCGTCATGCAGCACATGTTATATTTCAGGAACCATGTGGAACTGCTGATAAACTTTTACCTGTAACCGTTTGTTGAGGACTGAACAAATATTTTTGCTGTTTCCTGTCTTTTACCCAACTCTTAATCTGTAAGAAACTGTGAAAATATAATTTCTAAAATCCTTTAACAAGAGACCTGCTTTAATAGCAGGTCTAAAAAAAAGCTTTCAAAAGCTTTCTGGAATTCATTTTCAACTACAGAAATGGCCTATACTCCTTGATCATCTTAATCATCTATTGACCCTGCACACTCTCTGGGATACTTACTATTTCTCAAGTATTTGAAAAAGTACTCAAGTTGTTTCACCCTGACAAGGACTTGGATCATTCTGTGTCCAAGCCAGAGGTTCCTTCCTTTTTCCTGGTCTTGCCTGAGAAATCTCTCCCCTTAACTTAATAATCAGTCACAAATTCTTTGATCACTGCTGTTTGCTTTGACTATGATTTGATGACTATAACTATACTGATGACTTAACTATAACTTGGTGAAAATGTGTTGCTGCCCTTTGGCCATCTGGAGAGCCAGAGTGGCCATACAGGAGTGCTGTTATTTATTATGTATGATAAGGCTTTCAACATACTTATGCCACTAGTGAAGAGGGTGTGAGTGCATAAGAACACTGAGGCACAATGCACAAGTTTGTGGCCCTTGGCACATGCCATACATAGTCTTGTGGAATAAACTTGCTAAAAGGACTACAAGGGCACACTGGAAGTTCACAGGATGGAGGCAACACTGTCTGTCACAATGTCTCTGACATACACTCACAGATGTTCAAAGACCTATATTTCTGAAATTCGATCTAGAAAGATAGTTGCTAAGCATCAAAATTCAAAAAAATCCTGCCTTCATTTCAGGGGTAAGAGAAGTCTTCTAGAAATCTCCTGCAAGCTGGGGTTTCTAAGCACTTAAAAAGATTGGACTCAGATTTTTAAAAATCTAAATTTAAATGAAAAAAAAAAAAAAAGAGTTCTAGCCTCATAATGCATCCTCCAAAAATAGAATGTACAATGGAAAAAAAGAACAATGCACTTTTTTTTTTTCCTGAGTCACTGCTGAAATATGGAAATCTTTCTTAGATTTAGATCTTAGATCCTCTAAATCTTTCCTGAAGATCACGCTCCCAGTTCATGACAGATTAACATCTGAAGTTCAGGACAATTTTCTCTCAACTAATAGAAAAAAGAGCTCAGGTTTGGTCATAGTGGTTGACTATACTGAATTGTTAGCAGCCCACATATATGCATTTTTAGCTACATTTTTCTCACTCTTTCTCTATATCTATTTCACAGGACAAGGTACGACTTGTCTCCTACAGATACAGATGGTCTGCTGATAGTAGAAGTGATTCATAGATGATGTTATGTATAGCTTAGAGCTAAATGTCTAAGAAACTCTTTGTGCTAATGCCAAAGACTGGAATGAAGCCTGTTCGGAAAATTACCACACAAGTAATAATTCATCTGAATTCTTCAGAAGTTTCTAGCTTTCTCCTTTTCTAGGGTGGTCCCTCTTTCTCTATGTTCTCCTTCATTCTGTACCACTTTATTAATATTTTACCCTACTTTTTGCTCTGTCACTGCTGCTTAATGCACTTCTATGCATTCAGCACAGTCCTCTTAACATCCAGTTTTCTTGCTCTGTGGCTATCTTTTTTGTTGTGCTTGAAACTGACTTGTGCTCGCTCTCTGCCTCTTGGTTCATTCAACTGTCACTCAGGTCTGTTGTAATCACTGGGCTTCATGATATGCGTCTAAAAGATAAAAAGCTGTGAAATATCAATCTCACCAGCAGTACATTTTCTACAGGATTCTGCAAAAGGTTTAGGTTTTATGCTAAATTTTTAATAATTTGGAAGTTCAAATGGCTTCTGAGAGTAGAGGTAGAAAGTAAATACATTGCTAAACTGTATGGTTTATCCTGTATTTCTACTGGTTCAACCAAGCAGCAGAGACTCCCCATAAGCTTGTGAACCACCGCTTTCCACCTCTCTGAGCATCCCAACACTTCTTGCTATGGCTCAAGGCCCAAGGTCAGCTCGGGACTAACTTGCAGAATGCTAATTTCAGATTTGTTGGGATATAGCACCCACAGTGTTATTTATCTTTTCAAACACTTCTTCTCCAGTTGAAAATCATCTTCCATTGTTTTTGAAGCCTTGGGACTAAAGTAAGAGCTTGGTATTGGAAAATAGCTAGTATATTTTTCCTGACTGTTATACAGCTTTCTCTTTCATTTAATTCCTTGATTCATTTATAGGTAGAACTGTTCACCATAGATAACACAGTTCTTTGGCCTCACAGGCAAAGTAAATGAGCAAACAAACACATCTCTCATTAAAAAAGTGAGAATTGTTCAAACACAGCAAAAGTGCTTGTTCCAATTCTTTGTTATATCTCACTGTAGAAGAGGACTGTGGAAAATACAATATTGACACTCATAGTAGCCAGGCTTTGAAGCACATGTACAAGAAAACTTTGAAAATATTAACACTTGAAACATCTATAGCTGTGATTTTCTATGATTTGCTAAAACCTTCCATAATGGTTTTTATTTTTACTGTTTAAAATAATTATATTCTATATAGAGGAACAACAAAAAAAAAAACCCACTTACTTAAGATCACGTTTTATGAATATTTCCTTCTGCAGAAAATGCAAGACCTGTGAGCCCCTTCCATGTCCTTTGTATCTGCCCCAAGGCTGCTTCCTCAGGTCCTGTTGCTCATACAGCCATGCTGCACCATTTCCCTAAGCTCACTGCCACAGGGCTGGTTTTCGCAGTTATGTTTAGCCTGGCTCAGCCCCCATTTCAGTTCACTACACTTGCTCATTACATGAAAATGAACATTGAGGGATGGAGGCAGCCAACCTGCTCTAGTTGCTGCTTCCAGCTAAAGAAATCATGAAACCACAACCTCAGCATCAGACTTAATTGTGTTGAAGTGAGTAATTTCTCCTGACAGCTGATGTAATAGACTACTAATCAACTTGAAGAACTAATCAAGTAAAGCTGGGGTACCTACCTTAGTATAATGCATTGTTATTGGGCATTTTCTGTATACCAGGACAAAGCACAAAGGGATACAAGATAAATTCTCTCTGTCTCATAAACTGAGAAACCCTCCCAGTATCAAGCCAGAAGAGATGCTTCCCTGACAGGCAATCAGAAAAGGCACACTAAGATAAAAATGATCTGTGAGTAACAAAAGGTGTTGCCTAACATGCCAGTGCATTTTTTTTTTTTGCTAATTAAATGCTGTATTTATTCATGCTAGAGAGTTAAAGCAATATTTCAATCTGCTGTAGCCAGAATAGCTTTGCTATCCAGAAGTTCTTGCAATAAGTTTGTTTAGCTAACAATTAATTTAATTGAAAATATGTAGCTTACTGAACATGACTGAAACTGCAAAATTAAAATTCATTCTTGCTCCTCTGCTGTGGAGCAGTGCTGGTACTGGTGTTTTGCTATGCTGGAAGTAAAGCTGACAGAGCTTAGTATCACTGTGAACAGAAGGGGGTGGTGTTACCTCAGCTTGTGCAGGACCGTGAAAAGAATGGAACAAAAAAATTACCCCTAACTTGGTTAGATACACTGCAAGAAGAATAAAATGTCTAGGAAAAGAAATGAACTGACATTGTTTACATTAAAAAGACTCCTAAGATATTTTATTGCCACTTCATATGTTTTTTTTTTTCCTCCTGCTCAGCCTTGTGCGCTTAGCTGATTTACACATGAAGTGCACAGAGATATTTAGAATCCAACCCTGCAGTATCAGTACACAACACCACATTTTTCATGCCATGCTGCTCTTGAAAGTGTGTTGTGTGTTTTGCACAATAATCTCCTCAGAAAGGCGCATAATTCTGAACGTAGAAAAATCCTCTCTTTGTGCCCAGCTGATTCAAGTGAGTCAGGTGAGAATGGAGAGAAAACAATGGAGCATCACATGGCTATGGAAGGCGCTAGGTTTGGGAAGCAGCAGCAACAGCATTGCCCAGTGAGCTCAGGAGCAGGCGCTCCTGTCCCCCAACTACCATGCTGCTGCAGTGTGAGGAGCAAATTCTGGTGGGAATCACTATGTCCCCAGGAAGGTCAAGCCAAAGCCCTTCTCCATGCAAAAACCCCATGGATAAAGATTTTGATGAGCTGTTGGTAGCAAAGGGAGCCATGCTGTGCCATTGAGAAGAGCTTTTGTATAAAGGCCTTAGCTGGAAAGGCATTTAGAATTTGTGAAGCTTTTTTGTGTAAAAGAGAGAAAAACCTTCTGACATTCTTTGCCAAAGTAGCAATTTGGTCCTTAGGACTCGATATTCAATAAAAATGCCATACTGTAACTCGTTAACACAGCAATGGTTGCATACTCAAAACTTACCATAGAAATAAATATAATCATGACTAGGTTTGAATAGCAGGGATAAAGGCGCAAAAGGGTAAACATATTCCACTACAGAAAGTTAATAAAATATTGTGTATCAGCTAAGCAGAATGTGTTTCAGAATCATATGAAAAAGGAGATCCACTGCTATTCTAACTACTTATTAGACTCTAATTAAAATAGCTAATTTAAAGGAAAAGAATGCACCACAACCAAATATCTAGAAGTAGTGGACACATAGACTCATATCCAAAACCTTCCTTTGATGAAGAAATCATTTTTTTTTTAAATCCATCATTTCTCAGAAAACTTTGCTTGTATTTTTTCTGCCTCCTGCACAGTTGATAATTTTACTTCACAAGAATGTCAAGTTTTTAAAAGGTTGTATTCTTTTCCAGAGGTGTAACTAAGTGTTCCTAACATCAACCAAAGTGGTCTGAGAAGAAGAGCAACTTTTTATAACATGCATTTACAACTCTTTGATAACCACTTGAAGACTTGGCAGTGTATCATCACTGACCTTTTCTTGCAAGCACTCATAATTGCAGAGAGATTAATTAATTAAGTTAAAATGTTCTAAAGATGTAAGATTCCTGATACTGTAAGTACTACAGAAAATCTTACATGTCTGCTTATCACCTAGACAGTTTGGTTAGAGGAATACGTACATGCAATAAAATAGTTCAAACTGAAGAAATAGTTGAAGAAACAAGGTGGTGATGAGAAAGAAGGGAAACATGCAGTCCATAATGTATTTACTTATACAGCTCTGCTATGCACTCCCGATAGCTGATGGCTTTCAGAGGCACCAATACAGTCTTGATTTCCTTTCTTCTAGCATTCGAGAAGTGCTACATGCTGCCTGGAAGAAAGCTTTTGCTCCAAAAAGTACCTATTTGTGAGGCTCAGCTGGTCTCATTTTGCTCCTCATAAAAACCAATGGATTGCTTGATGTGCCATGATAATATGGCAAAATGTTACTGAGTTAGCCAAACCACAGTATGGGACTAGGAATACTCTTAAATTGCTCTTATTTAGAATCATAGAATCATAGAATCATAGAATGCTTAAGGTTGGAAGGGACCTCTAGAGATCATCTAGTCCAACCCCCCTGCATACGCAGGGACACCTAGAGCACGTGGCACAGGACTGCGTCCAAGCAGGTTTTGAAGATCTCCAGAGAAGGAGACTCCACAACCTCTCTGGGCAGCCTGTTCCAGTGCTCTGTCACCCTCACTGTTAAGAAATTTTTCCTTAAGTTCCTATGGAATTTTTGGTGTTTCAGTTTCCGGCCATTTCCTCTAGTCCTATCAGTGGCCACCACTGAAAAGAGACCATCACCGTCCTCTGCACTCCCTCCCTTGAGGTACTCTATAGACACTGATTAGATCCCCTCTCAGCCTTCTCTTCTCCAGGCTGAACAGGCCCAGCTCCCTCAGCCTCTCCTCATAGGGCAGATGTTCCAGGCCCCTGATCATCCTTGTGGCCCTGCGCTGGACTCTCTCCAGCAGCTCCACATCCCTCCTGTACTGTGGGGCCCAGAACTGGCCACAATACTCCAGATGCGGCCTCACCAGGGCTGAGTAGAGGGGCAGGATCACCTCCCTCCACCTGCTGGAGACGCTCTTCTTAACGCACCCCAGGATCCCATTGGCCTTCTTGGCCACGAGGGCACACTGCTGCCTCATGGTCAACTTGTCGTCCACCATGACACCCAGGTCCCTCTCTGCAGAGCTGCTCTCCAGAAGGTCGGTCCCCAGCCTGTACTGGTGTCTGGGGTTATTCCTCCCCAGGTGCAGGACCTTGCACTTGGCCTTGTTGAATTGCATGAGGTTTTTCACCGACCAGTTGTCCAGAGTGTCCAGGTCCCTCTGGATGGCAGCGCAGCCCTCTGGGGTATCAGCTACTCCTCCCAGTTTGGTATCATCAGCAAACTTGCTGAGGGAGCACTCTGTGCCTTCATCCAGGTCATTGATGAATAAATTGAACAGGACTGGACCAAGGACTGACCCCTGGGGGACCCCGCTAGCTACAGGCCTCCAACTAGACTCTGCACCACTGATCACCACTCTCTGGGCCCTGCCATCCAGCCAGTTCCTAATCCACCTCACTGTCCACTCATCTATCCCACACTTCCGGAGCTTGCCCAGGAGGATGTTGTCAGGGACATTGTCAAAAGCCTTGGTGAAGTCGAGATAGACGACATCCACCGCTCTCCCCTTGTCTACCCAGCCGGTCATTTCATCATAGAAGGCTATCAGGTTAGTCAGGCAAGATTTCCCCTTGGTGAATCCATGCTGACTACTCTTGAGCACCTTCTTGTCCTCCATGTGCTTGGAGACAACGGCCAGTATGAGCCGTTCCATCACTTTTCCGGGGACGGAGGTGAGGCTGCCTGGCCTGTAGTTGCCTGGGTCCTCCTTCTTGCCTTTTTTGAAGACTGGCGTGACATTGGCCTTCTTCCAGTCTTCCGGCACCTCCCCCGTTCTCCAGGATCTTTCAAAGATGATGGAGAGCGGCTTAGCTATGACCTCTGCCAGCTCACGCAGCACTCTGGGGTGCATCCCATTAGGGCCCATGGATTTTTGGGTATCGAGGTTCCTTAGGTGCTCTCTGACCCAATCTTCCTCTACCCAGGGCAAGTCTTCCTGTCCACCAGCTTCTTCTCTTGTCTCTAGGGCCTGGGGCTCTAAAGGGCTGCCCTTGGTAAACACCAAAGCAAAGAAGGCATTGAGCAACTCTGCTTTTTCTGTGTTATTTGTAACCAGGGTGCCCATCCTGTCCGCCAGCGGACCCACGTTTTCCCTGATCTTCCTTTTGCTGTTAATGTATTTGAAGAATTTTTTTTTGTTATTTTTAACGTCCCTTGCCAGCTTGCCTTCCAGACGTGCCTTAGCTTTCCTTGTCGCATCTCTGCACTCCCTGACTACGTTCCTGTATTTCTCCCAGGGGACCTGTCCTTTTTTCCACATTCTGTATACCGCTGCCTTCTGCTTGAGCATTGCCACAAGCTCCCGGCTCATCCACGCAGGTCGCCTGCCCCCTCTGCCTCCCTTCCTACACACAGGGATGCACTGTTGCTGGACGTGGAGGATGTGCTGCTTGAAAACTAACCAGCTCTCTTGGGCCCCCCTGCCTTCTAGAGCACTAGCCCATGGGATTCTACCGAGGAGGTCTCTGAAGAGGCTAAAGTTGGCCCTCCTGAAGTCCATCGTCGCAAGGCTACTTACAGCCCTACCTCCTCCTCGTTGAATCCTGAACTCCACCAACTCATGGTCACTGCAGCATTTAGAAATAATTTAGTATCTAATCATATGCTTTATTTTAGTATCTGCATTGAAATCAGCAGGATTTATGCCCATAATTATTTTCTGAATTAGGTCCAGTGTAGAAATATGATAATCTGCCAAATAAAGGAAGTAGGGGTTGGTCCAATCGCAGTCACTTAATCACAGCCTATTTATGAAGAAAATGTCATTCTTTTTATGTCTTCACTCTTTTGTACTTAAAAAAAAGTCAGACATTTAGCTTTCAATTATACAATGATACTTTAATTTGTGCAGTAATACCTTAAGGTTTCCTCTTTTGCTTTTCTGAATTACTGAAAATTCCTACCCCTGAATAATTATGTTCTCAACTTGGCCAATACTTTTAGCTGTGGTCTGTTTCTGCCTTCTTCCTCCTCCTTTATCTCCCTCCAGAAATCTGTTCTATTTTGAGTTTGGCAAAATTATACAGATTAGAGCTGAGTAACCAATACAAAGGAAAATTATATTTCAAGAGGTTTAGGGCCAAGCTCCTAACTGATGTAAATCACCACAGCCCATCAGCAGTCATTGAAGCAACATAAGTTGAATGCTGGCTGAGGATTTAGACCTCAGTTTTGTTTTTTTTTTCTCCTCTTTGTAGACTCTCTAGAGAGGAATTAAAGCAATTTTCTTAGATTTTCTGTTAAAAATGTTCAACAATTAAGTTTGTATTTTCAAGTTTGTATTTTCTTTTTTTTAATATATTTTGTATTGCAAAATAGCATGCATAACCTTCACACTCCCTACCTAAACTGCAGGTGAGTAGTTCTGCTTTGGTACCATCAATCAGTTAGTATGTTTTTTGATTAGTTAATAGTTATTTAATTATTTAATGTATTATTTAGTTAATATTTAGTTAATATAAGTGGGTGCACTTTTGTGAAAAAGTGATCAACGTATGCAAAGTCATAAAAATATTTATTCTGCGCTAGATGCTAGGGAGATTTTAATCTTAATAGTACACAGAAAGTAAGTACAGGGAAAATAAGAATGTGTTTTTAGGAAAAGAACAGGTCTATATATACTAAGACAACAGTAGTTCAATTACACAATTCATGTATTGTAAATCATTACACAAAAGAAAAAAAAATCAATTTTTAAATTCATATTGTGTACAAAAAAAATCCCACTACCTCAAAACCACAGAGATAAAGCAAAGAGAGAAACCATAGAAAAGAAAGGACTTTACCAATGAATGCAGTGCTAAAGACAATGCAAGAAAAAAATTGGCTAAAAGAAAATAATAATTGTAGCGGAAAAACAGAAGCAACGTCTACACCAAATGTACTGCCTTTCTTCCTCAATGTCTTTGCTTGGAACTAATCTTATAAACTTTGTACATCCTACAATTTACTGAAGAGGTTTATGGAAGTTGAAACTAAAAGCAACTTATTCTGACTTTTAAAATATGTTGCTTTCTTATGATGGAAATAAAAGGGGAATTTAATTCTATACTAGTTTCCAAATGATGCTTCCTTGCCCGCAAGCCTAGCTAAGAGCAGAAGATTCTGCTGTTTGATTGTTGCTTTTCAGCATGATCCTCCAAGGTTGTTTGCATCCTGTAGGTACAAGAGAGATGATTAATACAATAAACCACAACACAACAGTGATATTTTTTTCTATCTACGGAGCTAATTAAAAATCTAATTTTTGTTGTGATGCTAACTGCCCTTTTTATTTTTGCTCTGCCTGAGGTTGCTGCAATACAGTGGGATGCTAGGGATGTAATTGAACGTATATCAATAGCTTTTATGTTTACTAGCCCTTTTTTTGAGGGCTCCTATAGAATGAAGCATGGGGTTATTTAGTGGAAGCAACATAGCGAGTCTTTACTAAACACCTGTTTCTCTGGTGTTATTTACATATGTGAATTTGCCTGAATTAATTGTAGTACTGCTCATGGCACAAAAATTAACCGGCTGCTAGCATTTCTATTGCAGGCATCCAGTTTTAGATATGTATAAGTGTAAAATTCTCTCTGAACTGAAATGTGCAGGATTAGTTATTCAAAACATTGTCCAGCTTAAAAAGCAATAGGCTTACGCTGTATTTTACAGAAATTTTTAAAATATATGGACAAATATATGCAGGTGAAAGGATAATTCACACTTAAAGACTGTAAACCCATATACAGAAATTAAATATGTGAACAGTAACAGAGGAACAACCTCTGTTTTGGATAAGCATCTTTCAAAGACAGAAACCTGTGGTTGGTGATGAATAGTCTGAACTGATTTTAAACCTTTTTCATTTGTCTGAACATCTTGCAATTTTAATTTGTACTAAAACAGTCTGGGAATGTCCCATTGGCATAATTATGTAGCAGAAGAGACAGGAGCTAAGAGAAGAGACTTCAAGGAATAGCTTCTCTTGTCAGCTCTTAAGTAGCTTTCTGTCCTGTGGTGCTTCCTTTAGGGAAATGAAATTTCTAGATAAGGAGACTAGTAGAATTTCATATTACTGATGTAACTGTTAGAAAATCTTTTTCTTACCAGAAAGCACATACACTGTCTGGGTCAAAATAATTCTTCAAACTGTGTGACTGCGTAGGTTCCCTCCAGTACTTATGCTAGCAAACCACGAAAAAGATTAGGAAGCTCGACGGGCTTAGAGACTCAATCCAGGCTCTAGGTAGCTTTGCAGTATCAGTTGTAAAACATTGACATGTTTTGAAAATGAATTGAAAATATTTCAATTCTTTATCAGTCACCTAGCTAGATGCAAGGAACATCTGATGAATATTTATTCTCAATTACATATAGGCTAAATGTCTGGGAAATCTGCATATGCCTGGTTTTGCTCATGTCCAGCTACCAAATAGTAAACTTCATCTAAAGATGGATTCTAACCATCCGCATCAATCATCAGATGAAGGATTCTGCAGTGCTGATTTGTGACATAAATAGAAATACTGCTTGGATGGAGAATCCATGGACAGATGGATTCAGCACACCTACATAAGCTCATCTGATTGCCACTTACAGCTCAGCACACCAGGGCCCTGTAAGAATCCAACAGTGCAGAGAGAATCAAGGATGATTTCTACATGCCAATTAGAAAATTATAGCAGGTAGTAAATCAGAAATGGTCATACTAATTCCCAAAGATAAGCAAGAGAAAAAAAAATTAAAAATCACCTTTTGAAAAACTTCTGAATTATTAGCACATAAATAGAAAGATTTTACTTAACTGGTCAAATTATTTCCAATCATTGCTTAAAAATAAAAAAGGACAAAAAGACGAAGAGACGCATTGCAATAATTTTGTAAATGACATCAGGAATGTCTGTAATAGCTTGTATTAGCTGTTGAACTGACTCTTGAAACATGGATTAGTTTAAATACTCCCACAAAAGTTCAGGAAGGCAAGTTATCACTTAGAACAATGATGTATTCTCTGATGGTGATAGTAAAGCACAACAGGAGCCTTTGATATTCACTTAGGCTTCCCTTTTCTCTTGGCATAAATGATTACAGAGATTAAAATGGAGCTCATGGCTGCTGTTTGTGAGCTAGTGTTACATCTATGGGAGATTTTGATGAAAGGAATAAAATAAGAGGAATAAAATAAACTTTTTTTTTTTCCCCAAACCACTGCTAAGGACTTATTTCCCTTCAATCTTTCTAACCCAGCATAGGGGCCTCTCAGGCCCAAGAGCACTGGTGCTGTCATGCACTCTGTGGAGTTGACTGGTGACTGCTGCTACTGGCTCAGTTTTATTCCCTCATTAAACAAATGACTCCATGAGCAGCTGAAACTTCTGAGGGCCGGTTCCCCACGGCTCCCTCCATGATTGATTGTCTGGTGTCTAATCTATGTTTGAACTCGAGCTGCAGCGTCTCCCTCCGCAGGGACTGATTTGTGTCTTTTCCTTCTAACCAGCTATCCATTTTTGTGAAAGTGTCTGTCATAATTGACCAAAATAGGCAAGTATATGCAAATATTCATGTTTTCCTGCACATGGTCTTATTGGGTTGGTTTGCTAAAATCACCATTTTTATTTACCATTTTTCAGCACACAGAAAGGGGCAGCCAGAAGTCAGGTTCTTTCAACAGACTTCCTTGCAAATGCGCTCCAAAGAAACCTTTGGTAACAGGGGTAGATTACAGACCAAAAGCGTTTATTTTGCCAAGATTTGGAACGGGTTATATGCACATAGGTTATATATACATATATATTCTGAAAGCTCTCAGTGCCTAGGCTAGGAAGGTAGGTGGCCTACGCTATTAGTACATAGATCCCAAACACATACACATTCCCTGCCATCTGTTACACTATTGTCTTCTCAGGGTATGCCTGTTTATTATAAGTCTGAAAGGAAATAATACACAATGCCATGTCACATTTCTTCCATCTAATCTCATCCAGAGCTAGAAATAGTACTCCTGTTCCTCTTAGGACAACAGAATTATCCAGCTTCCTCACTTTTGACCCAGAGAGGATTTGGACTTAGAGATTATACCAACTATTAATGAACACATCTAAATTCTTAAGCATCAAAGGTAGATTGTCACAGTTGAAATCCTTCCACTTCCCTGTGGTAGATACATAATGCAGCTAACTTGAAGGAAGTTTCTAGGAAAATATGGCATTTCTTTTTTCTTTCTTTCCTTTTTTTTTTTTTTTTAATTTCTTGCTCAGAAAGACCCTAATAAGCACTTTTCTTTATAGTTGATCACTGAAACAACATACCTTTATCTACCAGACTTTCTTTTCTCCTGGACACCTCAAGAACATTGTTCTGATGTAAGAACAAGTTCTGCAAGGCAAACAAGTACTTGTTCTGGGCATGGAATTTCTATGTTAGAAGAAAACATATAGTAGGACACACATCCTTCAAAGTTATGTTTCCTAACAGCTAAAATTATTTATTTCTACAGCTATTTTGAATGCCATGAGTATATTTATCAGATATTTCAGCCCATTATTTTAATCTTAGCTGCCAAATATAATATAAATAAGTAATATAGAATACCACAATCCCTCCCACTCCCAGACATAACTGTAGAAATTACAAATTGCACATGGAGTGGATAGGAAAAAAATAAATGTGAATTTGAAATGATTTATATAAAATCTTTCTCAAGTGAGAAGTACATGTAAATGACTAAAAAAAAACGTACTTGGGTGACAGAGATCATAGTTTGTTAGGCAGTCACAAGATGTTCTGATATAGTCTAGCCTTAATGCATCCAGCCTTAAGGTCTTTTTTTTTAATAGAATCCAGATTTGTTGTTGTTGTTTTATTGGAAAGATTATTCATCATTCTATTTTACAGGATGTGAATATAGACGATGAAGTTTGTGTGTGAATTGCCTGAGAATGTAAATATTTTTTGCTGTTGATGACCATCATACTACTCTACAGACTGTAACGATCAGTCAAATATTATTCATCCAAGCGGTATCATGAATTGTTCCAAGATGAAAATAAGTCACACACATTCAGCTGGGGTATAAGGAAAGGAAAGGAAAGGGAAGGGAAGGGAATGGAAGGGAAGGGAAGGAAAATGCAGTAAAATGCGCCTATATATTTAACACAGAATAGAACAGCTTGTCTTGTTAATAAACAGTAGTAAATATATTTCTATGCAATAGGCTATCACTCAGCTGCATTCATTATAATGATAAGCACTATTTAAAGACACGTTTTTTTATGAGGCAGACAACAGTCTTATGATTTTTTTTTAAACAAGCTAATGAAGCACATGATGTATAGTGTACTTTTTAAAATACTTTTTATTTTACCACCACAATAGGAAGAGGCAGTATTATTATTAAAGTTTAAACCTCTCTAAAAAGGTTTGTGAAAAACTTTAGTTAGTAAACAAGAGCCTTGGAATCTATCCCACTTCCACCCTCTATTTGACTATTGAACATAAATGGGAATATGATAGAATTGATTTTTTGTGAATTTGCTTGTAAGAAATGGGTTCTTGAAGAAAGCTGTAAGCGACATGGGAAGTGACAGTTGTGTTTTTCTGTCCAACCTCAGATGGAGTTTCAGACTGAAGCTCAAGAAAATCAGGGCCACGGAGTGTTATCACAGAGCTGTTAGCTTCCAGGGTGTGTAGGAGTTTTAGGGACATAATGGCCATATGGCCATTATTTGGCCAAACATTGTACAGCAATGGAAGTGAAGCAATATTTATTCTAATCTGGGAAGCATCCATTGACAGATTGCAGACAGGACAGATAATAAGTTGGAGACTATCAACACAAATGAAAGGAAATCATAGAAGGAGGAAGAAGCTAATATTTCATCTTCAAATGCGATAAACATTCCCACGTGAAAAAGACATTTATTCAACTAATGAATAATTAGGATATTTAAAACAATGCTGTTTCCACAGGCAGTTAGGATTACTGGCAATGGTTGTATTAAACTGACTACTCAGTTATATCACAATCATGAAGAGAGAGAGGTTCAATAAATTATTTTCTGCCGACTCAACTAACATATCTAACAGGAGTAAGACAGGAGACAAAGCAATGATGCCTAGAGTATAGAAATTTTGAAGACTTGTCTAATTTGTTTGAGCTCTTGGGGGTATTTTAATTAAATAAACTTGAACATAAGCAATCACATAGTGACAGGCATTGAGAGAGACTGCAACAGGACTATTCTGAGCAGTATTATTCCTTGCTTCCAAAAACATCTGAGACAGGCAACCATTTCAAACTGAAAACCTATCAGGGTAGGGAGCACTCTAAACATAACAGCATTGCATGTCAATTAATCCCAATCTGATGGTTTGGCTGCTTCCAGCACAAATCCATAATGGAAAGGTCTACTAAAAATAGTGATACATTCAACCATTTCCAAGGACCTTGTCCTTTCTTTCATCAGTTATGGAGAGAATTGTGGAGGTGAAGAGGAAAGTCCAAGGACTTGCAAGTCCCTACTGGCATTTTACAAAGCAAAGTTAATTGCTGTGAGAAGCAAGGGGAACTTGAGGTAAATATCAAAGTACTTGCCCAAAGTCCAGAAATGTAGCCAAGCAGCTGGGAGTCACCCCCGGTCTGCCACAGTGGTGTCACCTTAAGGAAGAGTGGGACACGATGAATTATCTTACTGAATGGGAAGAAAAAATCTACATACATAAGAACACCTCAGACAAATAATCTTTTGGCTTTTTTATTTTTTTTTAAATTTTTAATCAAAGAACTTGATATTTGTTCTGGACATAGAATGTATATGCTAAACAAAAACACGACGTGTCTAAGTCATCCTTTGTTATCTTTGTTATCTATCCTTCAGCAAAAGATTAATAGATGTTTAAATGAGAGCTTATTATTTAATTTTTTTACTATCTTTCAACTAGTTTCAACGTGTCAGAAATATGAGCCACATTTCATATATGTTTAATAGTTAATTTCTGTAATCAGAATCAACAGCGTAAAGGAGATTACCCTTTTATACAGAGAAGCCCAGCAGTTAAGAGGTTAATCTGTTAATACTGACTATAATCAGTAGCAGAACATGAACAGTGCTCCAATTTAATTTTATGAAATCAAAGTCATTAATAAGGTCACCTGAATATTCCTTTAGCATAAAAACTTTAGAGAGAGATAAATGTTTGTAATAAAATGCCCATTATCTGTTTCCACCCATTGGGTAGTTTGGTTTTACCCTCCGACTCACTGCTCTGCCATGCTCGTATGTCTGTGAGAGGTAGTGCTTCTGGAAATGACACAGTAGAGCCAGTGAAGTGGCCCAGCCAATACTAAAATGTCACTTCTGGAATCCTGCTCCTGAAACAGCAGTATTTCCTAAAACAGCAATCAACAGAGTTGAAGTGTAGCATTGGTTCGAAGAGGTAGCTGATGGTGGGGAGGGGAAGCTTTTAAACTCACAAGTTAACATGTATACAAGAAAATTCACAGGATCCATGGGATTTAACTGTTTAAAAAGACAATTACTAGCCTCCACTGTGACAAGATAACTGGGCATGCTATAACTTTGTGTCTGCTTGAAGTCTGTACATACTCCTTGATCTTGACCTTTGCTCAGGAGATGATGTTCAGTCTTCACAGGGATTACTGAGATGTTTATTTCCTATGGATGTATTCAGTCCTGCATTTTGGGCTCTTGGCCATACAAAGATCATTTTCAGTGCTACCACTCTTAGTCTTGTATGTGAAGAAAGCGAAGCATCTGTGATCATACTCTGTGTTTATAATTTCCTTCCTCATTTCTGAAGCATGAGCTACCAACTATTTAATTTAACAGTGGAATAAGGATTTTCAAAGTAAATACATTCATACAATAAGCCTTACAAATACAAATACAAAAGTGGCAGAGGAAAAAAAAAGGCAAAGAGAGGCCAAAATGATAAAATTTTACTTGTAAACATGTGCTCATGGACAGCTGAATATACATTCAAGAGGAGTCTTGCAGCTACCCTAGTTAGAGGGAAGGCCATTAGTTCTGGCTCATGTAACTATTTAACTTAACAGTTTGGGAGAAGACTTACACAGGGAATGTATAGATTTTGCAAAATTTGAGCTCTTTGAAAAGGTTCCTGTTTTCCTCTGTGCATGTGTGGTAGGTTTTGCACATCCACCTCAGAGACATAATCTAATGATTCATCCTGTTTCACTTACCACAATCTTTTAAGCTTACAAAATACAAAGTTATTGAAACCGTTTAACTCTGAGAAGCATCAACTGCCATTCTAGATTTCAAAGAAATCTTTTGGATTGTTTCTGCAAACATATTACATTTTCTGTCATGCATTAAAATTTTGAAAATGTAATTCAAGTTGATGGAGTAACTGCTGTTCTGTGTTACAGGCCTGTGGTTGACTCTAAGGTACCTACCACTGTATTATATGCAAGAGTCCTGCCAAGCAGACAGGAGCTTCCTGGGGTTTTCAAAAGGCACGATATGCATGACTCCCATTGCAGTTTTGAGATAAAAAGTGGTTTTGAGATAAAAAGAGTGACAGACTCTAAGAAATTTAAACAGCCTTCACAAAACTCATTGTGTTATATCCAATGTTAAAAAATAATCAACTATCATGTGGACTGTAATAGTAGTGTCACAGTCTGTAAAACAGAAAAATGATAGCAAAATGTTAAGTATCTTCATCCGTTATGAAAAGGTCTTTCCTGGAAACATGTTCATGTTTCGGAGTAGTATGAGTTCAAGAGAATAAACTCTGCCTCATAAAATTCAATGCATTAATGTGCAATTTAAAGTTCACTGTTCTCCTGCTCAAGCAACTTTCTCCTTCCTGCCAGTGATTTTGGTGCAATACCAGAGACAACACCACCATTTTAGCTATTACTATTTCAAACACTGGAAAGGAAAATATACAAAGGTCCAGAAAGCACTTCCTGAATGGGGAAAGGAGAAAAAAAATACAGCAAACCACATTCATATTGAAACCATATTCAGATATAAAATAACATTTTGAAATACAGGGTATGAATTTAGAAAGTTACGTATTTGGAAGGAAAAATATTTTACATAATCAAACACTTTAATATATTTTGAAAAAGCAAAACTGGAACTGAAAACAGGAATTATAACTGTATAGTATGTTACACATTTTTTATCTGCTATGTATTTTGCACATCCTATCTAAATACAGCTGCATGCATAGCCCAGAAATGAGTTCTATTTCAGCTCAGTCACTGACACACACAGACAATCTGTGTGTGTCTGTGTATGTTAGTGCTGCTACCTACAACTTTATGCCATTTGAAATAAATTGCACCTTAAATTTGAAGGCAATTTTAGGTAGTTTGTTGTGCCGTACAGATCCCATCTTTGATATTTAGCAAGCCTGAGATCCTTCTAACTTGTGAAGTCTGCATGTCTACAAACTAGTATGGCTGTGTTTGTGTTTATTACCTTTTTCCATGCATGCCTTGAAATGACTAAATTACAGGTATTTTACATGTGTTTTGTGGTACAAGACAGATACCGTCCGCTAGTATAATTTATCTTGAAACACCCTGTTTTACAAAATTACAGAAAAGCACAGCAATTTGTTCAATTTTTTTATTTCTAAGACTATAGTAAAATCTTCAAAGCCCAGAAGATGCCTTCTAGCTAAGAACTTAGCCATGTAATAAACAATTTTCATCAAAGCACTGGCTTTGTGGAAATAGAGTACAATTGTGAATTTAAAATTTTGATAATGTTCCTTACTTATTAGCTATTTTGTCTTTTATATTTTGACCTAATTCAGACAGCAAAGGCATCAGCCCTTACATAAGATTATATACACATACATACACATACTGCAGTAGAGAAGCCCAAATCAGATTAGCTGCAATCAAGGTAATTGTGTTGAACAAAATTGTTCATCTGTGCTTTGCAGCTGCCTTTTGGATCTAGTGTTTGATCCCAAGTGACTTAGTTATACATATGTTCTTCCTTAATCCCGAATAACTAAGATTTTATTTTAGTAAATAAACACTGCTTTAAAATTCAAGTCTGTGAGTACAACATATACAGTCTTGCATATAGCTTAATTCATATTTTCTTTTATATCTGTATGATCCACAGTTCTTTAATGGAGGGTAGACACATTAACAGCTACTCCCTTGTTCCATCGTAATATCCTTTTAGCAGTTAGACTCTGCTTGTACTGAACAGCGCACAGTGAGAAAGCAGGCATCTTTCCTATTTCTTGTTCCTTGTAGATGTAAGATGGAAGCCTGACTTTACATCAGCTCCTAAATGCAAACAGCTTGTATTTAGAGAAAAAAAAAACTAAAAAAATCCCAATAGCACTGAACAGTTTTAAGAACACAGCCAGTTGTAGAAGTGTCACTCAGTTTTGCAAATATCTGAAAAGTCTGGGCACATTCCTCAAAATGGAAGGCATGGTCTGTCTGGCTTTCCCAGCCTGAGATTGTTTCAAAGAGCAATCTTCATGGTCCACAATGCATTTGAACTACAGAGTTACGGTAAGATCTGAGCTCTGGCAGATGCTACCCCTCAGTGTTTGGAAACCCAAAAAGTTACCGACTTCTTGGACAATCATCTTTGTTAATGTATATCCAGTGTTAGTTAATATGAAATAATATGAAATAATAACATGTGAATTTGGGTTTTCCCTAAAAAAGAAGTTAAATGCCTAAATTTTAGATTTTATTAATCTAGGTCAGGCAGTATGGATCTTCTATCTTGGCTATTTTCTAACAAGAATCACTGAAAATTATGCATGACCTCTGATAAACTGTCTGATCTGAATGATCTGAATCTGGTTTGTTATATTGTGTGAAGGATGGTTCTGGCTTGACAAATCAACTTGACCTTACAAAACTTAGTTCTTCCTATATTATAATATGACTGTCCTATTTTTGTAAGATTAAAATCTGGATATTTTATGGAGAAAAAAAGACTTTTCCTACTGACTTTAAAAGAAAGGGTCTTTTCTATTGCTCTTGTGAAGGGAAAAAAGAATTTGACTCTTTAACAAAAAAAAAATTTATCTTGCAATTGTGAACATTTTTTCTTCCTTGAAAAATAAAACAGAGAAACAGAGGAAAAAATAACATTTGGTATATAGAACATGTATTGAGACTGAACTTAGTTGTCATGTTCTTTGCCACAAGACCTATAAAACTGGATCAATAAACATATTTTTTCAATTTTTGGAAAGTTAACCATTTGTTTTAGAGGTTCATAATCTTTGTGCAGAGCCAATAAATCTTTTATGCTGTTATTAATTGCAGTTTTCTTAATAAGCAGAAAACAGGACCTTCAAAAATGCTGGATTTCATCTTCAGATGCTGTGGAAGAAAGAGCCTGATTTATCAAAATGATATCTTTGTAAACAAAGTTAAGATCTTTGTAAAAGGAGGAAGAACCAAAAAGATTAGGAAGTACCAAAAGAGTTAATTGTTAAGCCTATTATTCACAATCTTTTGTTCCTGTAGAAGTCAAAGGAGATATAAACCCCAGAAGAGTCTGTAAAAAGTAGGGTGGTTTGTGTGATTCTCCTTTCCCTTTGAAAATACCTGAGTTTCTGCTTTCCCTAAGGAAATGAACTATGATTAAATCTGCAGTTTTTGACTCTGCTTCCAGTTTGTGTTGAAATAAAGCAGTTCCTAGGAAGTTCCTATCCCACAATTCTTGCTCTATTGCCCCAGTACCATAATCCTGTCCGTGACTCTATAGAAGCTGTATGAATGTATATTCAGACACATATATATATAAATATGCATACAAGTAAGAAGGTTTATTTATAACTGAAACCTCAAGTTACTAATGATGTAACATCTAACATATATAGATAGATGAGTTTTCTTCTTTTAAAGCAGATTGCTATGGGATGAAAGCTGGACAACACGTTTAGATTTTTTAATCCTTTATCTAGCAGTTCATGTTATTTCTTGCATCTTGTTTCAGACTGCTTGGTTTAAATGAAATTATTTAGTCCAACTTGTGTATTTTTACCGTATTTACTATGTATTTATTGTATTTACTATGTATTTTTTTAGTAACATATTAAATTGTAAGAATTGATCTAATTATTGGAAAGAGGTTATTCTAGCTTTCCCTATGAAGCTTGATACTCATCATCAACAGGTTTTTACTGCAGTACTGGATCTGTTCTCCTATCTGGCAGTGACGAGTGTGGCTGGCATCATCATACTAGAGTACTATATGGACTTAAAGGAACCAATCTATACTTGGGCTTGAATGCTTGGTAACACAGAACTCAACACTGACTGACTGCTTGCTCAAACTCTTAGCCACATTTGGAGGACACACCAAGTAATATTATCTTCAGTCTCTCATTTAAAGAGGGTATAGATCTACCCACAATATGCAGAATGTCTGAGATCGGTTCTCAGATACCATTGATATTTTATGCAGCCCTGGGTAAGTAAGTTCCATGATCTTTCCATATGTTTTCCTATCTTTTCTCTTTATACTGGTATTAGGTCTAGACAGGAAATTTTCCTATGAAAAATCTGGATTATTTTTCAAAGTCTGAATTTGCGACAATATATTAAAAATAGGATTTCTTTTATTTATATATTTTAAAAAGTCCTTGTGTGGCTTTTACTATATAATATGGTGATCTGACATAGAGAACCCTGTATATCTATTTCCTAGTAAGTGCCAAATTTCCAGTGAGAAATATGTTTTCAAGGTCATATCTCAAGACTCTAAATATATAGTTAAGTAATTGGTGAAATTAAATTAAAGTATTTGAAGATTTGAATAGCTCTAGAAGTTGTTTACTGCATAAAAAGACAAAGAATCTATATGATATTAAATATGATACTAAATTAAAGCTTACAGAGATTTAGAGTTAAATAAGAATATTAAAAGTGAAGTAAAGTTTAATTAACAAGGGTTCAGTACAAAATATAGTCTGGTCAAAGCTCTCTTCACCTTATCTCAATGAGGTAAATATATAATAGCTGGAAATTTAAAACCTTTTTTATATGAGGAATGTTTGAAAAATAAATACAGAGAGTCATATCTTCAATTGCAAATTATATGCATTTTGCCAAGTTTCCTCCATGATTTGATAACTATTACTGTAGCTGTCCCTGTAAATATGACAATAAATTTTTACATCTCCAGAGAACTGGTAAATATAGGCAGATGCACTTAACTGCTGGTGAGCAACAAAAGTCAGTCTGCAGGAAACTGTGGCACTAATGTAGCTCTTGATTAATCTCTAATTACACTTTTGTCATCTTAGCAGGGAGACAATACTATAGCAGTTCCTAAATAGGCAGGCAGCATTTTGGCACCTAGCAACCAGCAGTTCTTTCATATTAGCTGCAGTGGACTCTGTGCTGTTACATGGAAGGTGGTTATGGATCACTGCTCTATTATTTATAGAGCAGCATTTACAGAGGCCTTCACAACACTATATAAATTAGCAGCTTAATAGGCCATCGCTAACTAAAAACATGGCATGAGCTGAAGCATCAAGTATGAAATTAAAATGTGACTTGGAAATAATAATGTTTGTAACACACATAGAAAGGAATGTTGATCTATTTCCTTGTTAACCATTTCAAAGGCAGATTACATTAAAGGCTGTAAGCATTTTCATGCAGATATATATGTGCCTCTCTGTGAAAATATATTGACATATGTATTAATAGGTAACAAACCTTATATTTTTGCCATATAGCATTTCAAAAGACCAGCTTGTCTATATTTTTTCATAGTAGGCTAATATAGGACAGAGGTGGATGAGCCTGGAGAGCTGTGCTAAAAGGGATCTGCTAATTGGACAGCAGGCTGCAACAACACTCCAAGTGTCTTTGCAAAAGAGCCTTATTAGCTATCAATCAGACAAATAACGCTAACTTTCTCCTGCCTCCTGTTCTTTGGTAACTTGTCAGTCAGAAGATCCACTGCAAAGAAAGACCTCACACCTCTATTTGCTGTAATTCTGTGTGGAAGAGATTCAAAAGTGATTAAGGGCAGTAAATGAGATCTGGCAAGCCACAGTTTGAATTTTATTTAATCAGAAAAAGAAAGGCATAAATTAATGCTTAAATATTATGGATTCTGGAATAAAAGAATAGGATTATTAATAATGAGAAAACACAAGCAAAATATTTGTGAAAACCTTCCTCTCATTTGCAGTGTTTGCTTAATTAAACCATATCTTGGCAAAGAAAGACAGTTCTGAGCACAGTGGTACTTGAAGCTTTTGCTGGCCTAGGTCTTGATTTGCTTTCCTGTTCTCGAATTCATTGCCAGAGAAAGTCCCAGTACAATATATTATAGAGCTCACCACTGGGTAGATATCGCAGATGATGGAGAGGTAGGAACTCAATGGCCTTCATCTCCCCATGTTCACAGAGCTGACTGAGGAAAAAGAAAGGTGAAGCTGGGCCAGACGTTTCCATCCACAGAAATCTAATACAAAACTGGTGTTACATTCAATGGAAAAGCAAATTATTTTAGGTCTGGTATCAAAGAGCCCACTCCTAAATGTGGTTCAGCTCTATTTGACTATATCCTTCGTTACAGAATATTTCTAAAATTTTTTAAGAGTTAAAAGATAAATGTGGTATGTATTCCTTTGCACAGGTAATGGTATTTTATTAATGTTTTTATGTTAAAAAGGATTTTTATTCTCAAGATTAGGCTATGCCTGTAGAGATTATCCAGCACTTTTCCTAGTGAATTTTTTTCACCAAAGTTTGGTGAAGGTTATGTCATATTTTAATACCTTAAAATAAAATTATATATCAAAATTTGGAATTCCAAAGATTTCAGAACTTTCCAAATACTATGACACTATGGCATAGTGTTTCCCAGCTGTGCTGGTAACCTATTTCTATAGCTCTGTTTAAACCTTGGTACAGAGACAGCCATAACATAGAACTAAGACCCAGGGGACTAGCCCAAGCAGGTAAATTATCTTTTACAAAAAGATATTTGCAGTAATCACTGCCCTATTTTATACTTAGGGAAAAAAAAAAAGAAAAAACAACAACAACAACAAAAACACCCCAAAAGAGACTAGAAAATTTACCCTCTGAAATTTGGGTTCTCCTGAGCAGCTTTGTAAAGAGTGTTGCTAATATTATTTCCTGTCTTATGGACAGGCAACATTACAGCTGTGGTCCCTGTAACTGTTACTGAGAATTGGCCTTGTGTGGGACTTAACGAATAATTAAATATTACTTAGGTTATTCCATGTCAAAATGATTACACCTTAAGCTAGTGACATTTGAGGGATACCTAGCCTGCTGCTTCCTTGGTTTTCATGGAGGAGAATGCATAGGACCAGTGTCATTTTCTATATATAATTAGTAGGTGAATTAGATAAAGTATGAACACTCCTGCTGAGAAGAGGATTCCTTACAAAATCTCCTACTCAAAAACACAGTAACTGTCAAACAATTCCCATCTTAATGCTAAGAGATGACTTATTCAGCTAGCTGATTTCAGAGGACTACATGTGTGCTCAAAGACATGGAGGCTGAGATGTATTTGAAACAAGAATTACACCTAATGAATTGGTTATGTTGAGAAATTGATAAACTACGCTTGCTATTTGGTGTTGTAGCCACTCGGGTTTAAATAGAAGAAGCTAACCTGTTGGAAAAATGCAGATCCTGATGTTGGATCTGGGTGGGAACGCATTTGCCGAGGCCTATGACTTCGAGCTCCTCTTAGCCACAGATTTGCACCAATCTTGATCTAACTGTGAGCTTAGGACTTTGTGCTACTGCTATTCCTAGCTATTGAGAAGGAAATTACTTTAATCAGTGGAGATATAACTTCATTGATTATGATTTTTTAACTTCATTTTTAGGCACCAAGGCACAAATTCTTTAAAGTTGACTCTTTGCGTAAATAAAATTCCTCTGCAAAAATACCTTGTAATCCAAAGAACTATAATTCTGCAATCAAAATAGGGAAAGCAAGAGAATAAAATGTTGAATATTGTGAATTCACAGTCATTTTAGCTAACACATGATTTTGCAGCTGCACATAATTAAGGCTGATAACACATTTTAAGTATTCATTTCCATATTTTTTTAAGTACAATTTTCACCAGAATGACTTATGGTTTGACATTTATTTTGAACAAATAACACTGAATAATTTCCCAGCTTAAATCCATACATATTTCTAAAACATATCTTCAGTTTTAACTCCCTAACTCAGCTATACTGCCAATAAATATATTATTTTTCATTTATTTTATTCTGTCAGAGGATAAAACGCAATGGAACGTGCAATGGTTCTTGTAGTAAAAGGGAATTGTATATAGTATAATCAGCACAAAAAAGAAAAAATCAGAAAACATTTTTAGTTTAAAAATGGCCTCAAAAGAAAGAAAGAGATCATAAATGAAATTAAAAAGATACATTGTCAATTACCTTTGATGATACAATTTCCAGCAATTTGTTTAAAGATCACACCTTGGTTTTAATGAATCACTTTACAGGGGTATTTTTCAATGAAATGTCTCTCTCTAGTGAGTAATTTAGCATAAATAAATCCATACTTATATCAATACAAAAAATAAAGTCCTTTTATTAGCCTTGTGGATTTATTAGACATGGATAGTTAAGGATTAGAAAGAACTTCTGACACTAAGGTTTAGGGTCATTAAACAGGTCACTGGAGCTTTGAACAGTAAATCTGTTCAGGACAGCTTCAGCTGATGACTTCAATCAGGCAATTTGTTTACCAAGCATTATAAATTTCATTTTATAAAATATGTAGACTAGAATCTATATCATCTCTAAAGTAATATCCAGATGCTGATTTATTTTTTTCAGTTCAAAACATGCTTCACAGTAGTACCTTTGCTTGCTTACTTTTAAAATGCTAAATATGAAGCTCATCTTTTCATTCGAAAAATCTACATGAAAATACATGTCCGTTGTGAATTAAGGCTAAATGATGAGAATATTATCCCTGTGGCTCTGTGGAATGATGCTGTTCAAAAGCATAGTATTTGTTAAATTGGAAACGAATTCTGTATTTTTAGAAAGTACTGAATATGTTTATGTTCAATAGTTAAATCCTGCTAAATCTCTTAAATTCTAAAAAAATTATATAGGGTTGGGAATATATAAATGATTTATGTTCATGAAAAGGATTATTTTGTAACAATGGCATTTCTTTATATATAACAAATATTACAATGTTTGTCTTCCTTTTTGTTTTTGTTTTGTAATTATTAGGTGTTTCTAGTGTTTGTTATGTACTTTTATGCTTATATAAAACTTGAAGCATCTCAACCTTTCAAAAAAAGAAAAGACAATGCTGACTTCACATAGTAGAAATTGGAAATTAGATATAATGAAGTGTGTGTGTGTGTTTGTGTGTATGTGTGCATTTTAGACATTAAATGTAATTGTTTTTGTCTTCCCATTTGATTAAAGTAGATTCGACTTTCTGTATGTCTGCCGCTCTTAAACATAGGTTTGCTGTTTGTATAGCTATCAGAAGAGAAAATCCTCTTCATGGAAATATTCAAACAGAATAAAAAACTTTTTTACACCATTTTGTTTTATTTCTATATGTATATGTGAATATATATTTGAATTTTACATGAAATTCAAAATTTATTCATGTTATGCTTCATTTCATTGAGACCTTTGCTTATGTTTTCCCATTTAAAAATGCAGAGTCTCTCCAAAAGTAGAATAAAATAAGAACATGAAAAAAGCATTGACATTTAATTTTTAAAGCTTCATAGAAAACAATGCTTGACTGATGCAAGTTTTAATCAAGTCTTTATGTTATTTTAGAATTCTTTTGTAAAGGATTTTACAGAGAAACTAGAGAACATTGTAATTAAATTGAAGAATGTGGACATGTTTGTTTATTCAGAAAAGCATGAAAGTAGATACTAATAATGAATCCACTATAAGCACTTTCTTATATTGTTTTACTGTAGAAGGACTTGAGTCACTTTCAAACCTTTTTTATTTCTCTTTTCATTTATGTGCAGTCTCCCAAAATTGATTCAAATGTAAAACAGTATTATCATCTTGTCTGTTTTTAGTGTAATACACAGTGCTTAAGGCTCTATAATTCAAATTAATATCTGAACAAATGCCTACCAAATAAATATCAACCATAAATCAAAAAATCCGACTCATGAAAGTTTTTGTCATAGTGCACAAAAGGATTTATACTACACTATAAAGGAAATATATAAGTTAAAAAAAAGGTTACCGAAGAATTACCATTACTTAAGCTCATGACTATCACTGGGGACATATCTGTTTTTGTATTTTTATTTTGGTAATATAAGTAAATTGCATTTTTCCATTATGCTTGCAGTCATTTACACAGCAAAACAAATATTTGGCTTTCCTCTGATAGATACTGAACACTTAGTATTTCTTGTGCTGCTTAGTTTTCTCCATGAAAATTAAGTTTAAACTTATATTTTCTACTTTAATATATAAGAAATGCAGAAATGAAATGATACACAGAGACAGTGGAAATAGTGCTTTAAAGAAAGTATAAAAAAGTCCTTAGAAAAAGAGAATTTATATATGTGTGCTCACCTTTAAAATAACCTAGTAACTATAGATTTTCAGAAGGGAGAGATACACAAAGGCACAAAGTATAATTGACATACTGTATGCGCAGAAAGCAAAAGGGACTGCGTGTGTACTCTTGTAACTGTCTTAAGATATCTGTAAAATCTGAATTATTTAGGAAAGGTCTATGTGTAGAGAATTACCAGTTTTTCATCAGTATGATCTTGTGCCATTGTGATAGAGGCTTTAATATTGTAATAACTATGCTCTTTGTTGTCACTTGGTGACATCAGGAATTTCAGGAGATCTGGACTGGAAGACTGGATTCCAGCTGCCATATCCTCTCCTATAAATATAGAGATTCAAAAGCTTACTTAGAACAAAAGTTGGCAAAAAAGTTATTTTGATAAAACTTTTCATAGTGCAAGGTGGCTAAAGAAATACCATATTTGTGAGCACACATTCATTCTGTAGAAAAAAATATATAAGCAATATATATAAATATATAAAATAATTTTTAAATTTCAAAATGCACTAAACCTTTCACTTCAAAGTTTCTATCAAGTTTATCTTAAAAAAATACAACTTGAAGTGAAAATGGAATATAAAATGGAATATTTATTTCAAGCCAAAGAGATGGATATCTCTGTCAATAACTTAGAAGAAGAAAGCTTAATATGTGATGTATTAATCAGACTGTAGTGGACCTACACAGTGAAGAGCTTGGCTCTAAGCTTTTGTCTGCTTATAGCTGCAATTGATAACATACAGAAGGAATACAGATGGACTTTCCCACTGTGTTTAATTTGTGTAGATTTCGTTTCTTGTTTCTTCTTTTCACATGCATAAATGTGTTCTAAAAGATTTTTTTTACATCTGCTCTTGCTATTCTGCAATTGGGGGTTTTGCACCTACTGCAGATGAAACTTCAGAAGAGCAGCTCTGAAAGAGAGTGTTGTTTTTGCCAAAGAAAAAAAAAAAACAAAAAGAAGACAACAAAACTGGCATACACAAAAATGTCTCTTCTTTATCATTCTAATCCAACTTGATTTTAATTTCTGAAAGGGTAACCCTAACACTCCACCAGGGAATACCTGGTTATCAAAGCTGAACCTGGCCCGCCAGCATGTGCAGTAGACTTGTCTGAACTCTTTGGGATAGACCTTCAGCTGGCATAAATAAGGATTGCTGCATGTGAAAGCAGTGGAGCTATGCTGATTTACACCAGCTTAGGGACTAGTCCTATGGGTTGATTTACTGCAAGCAATTTGAACCCATTAGACTTATGCCAGCATAAACCTGAAGAAGCCCAGTGGTGAATCAAGCCCCAAAAGAAAGAAATCTTTAGATAACTACTTAATGACTGTGGAAATATTGGCTGGCTTTCACAGGACTTCATTACCACATCTGATGAGAATGCTGATTTATGGAGATCAGTAAACAAATCTCCCTAGCACAAAGAGTGTCACATTAAAAAACGGAGAAACATATCCTATACATGAACAGGGTATCTCAAGGACTGTATTTGCTTGCACTGTCTGATCCAGGCTAAGATTTAATGGAAGATGATTCTTACAAACACTTTGGATTTAAAGGCAGCTTAAAGGAACAACACAAAGCCCTTGTGGCCTGTTGATATAAAGGGCTAGGGGCAAGGAGGATCCTAGTGCTGTTGGTTCATTGAATGACTCATCAGGCAACACTGGGCTCGTCATTTGACCCTTTCTTGCCTCAGTGAACTCAACTGGAGATTAGGTGAAAAATGTAGGTTTCTATTGGAAAACAAATGATTTACAACAGAGCTTTCCTGAGTAAATACATTACAAAGAAGTGGTAAATCTATAAATTTTGTGCACACATTCATAAACAATACAACTGGTGTCTGTAATGATTCCAATTTCTTCTTTCTTCTTCGGGTTGCTTTCTTGTCTTATTCCATTTTTGTCACCATAAAACCATGCAGATCAATAGATGAGAGGAACTTCATTACTTTCTGAATCTGTGAACTGGTAAGAGATACATGAGTGAAAACCAATTCCCATTTTTCCTATAAATCAGTACAGGCTATGAAGCCATTTCCATTTGCCTGATACTGAAAGTAAGTTTTAAAAAATATATATTTTAGACAGCTGTCTGAACTGAGTAATTGTAATCTCTGGTGGTGTTTGCACATATGTGTGTTGGAGATGTATAGCAAAAGCTGTTTGCAATCTGCTTTGCAAGTATTAGTACAATTTGTATTTTTCCAAGTATGCATGTGGCCCACAAACTGTCTTTACTGAAGGTCCTTTCATTCAGTAATGAATTGTGGGTTCCTCAGCTTGAATTACTTTCTAGGTTAAAAAAAAAAAGGAAAAAAAGGAAAAAAAAAGAAACTTAATTTTGTAATTAAATCTCTATTGAGATCAAAATCAAATATTCAGATAAAGAAGTGGGTTGAAAGTCTGAACAGGCTTTGTTGTATTAATTTTGCGTTTTAGTGATTTGAGTGATTCTCTGTAGGCCACTACTGTTTTTCCCATCAAAATGATTACCAAAGCTTTGACTGTGACAAGTAAAAATACAGAAATGTTCTGCTACAGTATCAGATAAAAGATCTATAGATTACTCAGCTGGGCAGCGTACAAGGCACATAGTACAAGAAATTTGAAATGGTGGAGAGCTTATGAAATACAGTTAAACAAACCCACATCCCATAAGAATTCTGATTCTTTCGAAGTTCAAATGTCAACCAATTAAACGCACTGTTTAGCTGTTGAGACAAAAAGCCACAAAGATCCCTATGCTATCTCATCAGAAGAAGGGTTTATTTTTTCCCCCCTGATGGCAGCTTGTAGATGCAAAAGGTCTTGATACAGAGAAGTGTGCAAGTATAGCAGCAGCTAAGGAGTCTCAATCAGATAAACTGACATCTGTGACAGATAGCTCTCTTACACTGGAGTCACTAAGCCTTGCTTGCCTTTCTCACGGGAATGATCCACCACTGTTACAGTATCTCTAATGCAGCTACTAACATGTAGTTTTAGACTCATTCACAGTCTGAAACAAGATCACATTTACAGTGAAAAGCCAAAGTCTTAAATAGCATGGAAACTGAGTTCAGTTTTCCTTATCACTTCTCTTCTATAGCTTTAATCAGGTGTTTTATTTATTAGAGGCTCAAACACAGCCTCAATGAATGGCCATTCATTTCTGTCATTTCTATCTATTTTGCTACTCTTTATGCTATATCCTCGTATCTACAACATGTCATCAAACAGGAGTTAAGAAAAAAGAACTCTGAGTAAAAAATGTGTTGTGCTTTTGTGGTGTAAATACAACAATTACAACAAATTACACAATTTCAAAGTCGTGGGTACATAAAAAAATAAGCTTTTATGCACTAAAAAGCTTGTTTTCTTTCAGAAAACTTTTACTCCATTTTGGGGAAATATAAGAACGTACTAAGTAGTCATCAAAAATTCTCAGAAAGGCTAGAAAAGGACCGATTTTTTTTTATATGTATATTTATAAAAGGATTTAGGATTTTAGTTTACTGAATCAGTAAACTTCAGGACAAGAAGAAAAAGTTCTGTGATGAACCAAGGAATAGATCACATACGCTAACAATAAGACATAAGTAATATATAGTGCCAAAGCAAAGAAATGACAATTTCCTAGAGGACAAACCACTCCAAGAAGGAAGTGATACAACAATATTAATGCATCCAGAAAGGAACCCTTTCACTAGGTGAATAAGAATGTGACATTTTAATCTCATTCCTGAAAGAAAATACCTGATGTCACATCGCAAATCCTAACAAATATATATGAGAAAAGGACATTAATTTTGAACATGAGTTGATTCTTATCTTCATTTTCCTAAACTGTGCTTGGATTCTCTTTCTCTTTGTTTTCTGCTATAGTCCTCTTTCTTCTAATTGAAAGTACTTTATTGTATACCTGAAGCAAATCAACTGTACTAGTTCTAAATTTGGTCCTGTACATCTCAAATTAAATGACATTCCTCTCAGTCATTGGTCAGCTACTTGTATTTTGATCAGAGTTTTCTTCTTGTGTGCTTTTAGAGGAGCAAAACTAGTTTTATTTATAGAAGTTTATCTATTTTCTGGCCACTCAGCACACAGGAAAAATCATGACTATCCTCTCAAGAGCCAGCTTCACTGACCATAGGGAATGCTGTCTGATTCTGTAATCTCCCCACATATCCATGCACATTTTTGCCTCAAGTCAATGGGAGTTTTCTTCAGGGTAAAACTAAGCACGTATACACAAATTTCTTTGCATTATTTGTTTTGTAGAAAACCATCTTTAGTGTTTAAAGTCACCCTTTACCTGTAAAGGGCCTGGAACTTTGAAGAGCAATATAAACAAATTCATTACCAGCACGTATTGCTAATAGTATCATAATAAAAAATATTTACACCTTTATGAAATTAGAATGGTATTAAATGCTAGCTCTAAGGTTAAAAAAAAGTCTGACCTCCTGCTTTGCAGAAAGATATATTTCATAAAGATCTGGATTTCTTTCTATTCCCTGGAGCTTTTACAAATGCTGGAGACGCAGTCTCAATACCTTCAGGAGCTGCTTCAAACAGATTATCGATATTCTGACCCACAGCTCTCTTGGTAGATATTGAGTGTCAGCTGCCTCAATGCTTGGCGCCAACTTTCCGCTTCTATGCGCCACAAACCAGAATTAATTGCAAATCAATCGAACAAAGTACAACTGATCAGTAAACCAATTAGTAATTTTAGCTGTTCTTCCCGTCTTCATTTACTGAGAGGAAAGATGTGGGATGAAGGAAAGTGATTTCTAGTTAGCATTTAGGACTTTTTTCCCTCCAATAACAAGGATGCCCTTGTAAAAACATTTCAAGCAGGGTCATTTTCAAGTTATGCAATTCCACTAGTTCCATTTTATTATCTTTTCTGTTCTTTTTATTTTTTTACAGTTCTTTTTCTCATCTGTATCCCTCTGGGTCATAGGCAAAAAAACATGCTCTTCTTGCTGTTCTTAGTCAATTATTTGCTGGTCACTTACTTATCCCTGCTGAGAAAAAGCATATAGTGCCAACTGTGTGCGCATGATCTGGAGATGTGTGTGTGTATGTGAAATTTCCCCTTAGTTGCATAAAAGTGTTGCACCAGTCAAGGCAGAGGGAAATTCTGTAAAAGACTGGCTATTGGTCTTGATTCAGTGAAGGATGCTTAGAGATTTCTCATACTGTATTGACTGTTGTATTGTACATTTTTCTTTTGCCAAGCAGATGCACTCTACAAGATATTCAAGAAATACCATCATATACCATCATTTCATCATCTGATGAAAATGTATGTAATACTATGTAATACTGAAGATTAAATTTCCTGTTCTGTCATGGCTTATTTATCTGAATATTTATTCATTGGAAGTTTTGTAAAAAATGTTTCAGAATGTTTTCTGCTCCAGGTTATTCAACTTGAGGCTATACTGCAGAAGCTAATTTGTGTGTGTGCAAAGGGTAATCAAGAGAAATGTAAAGAGAAAACATGGTTCTTTGAATTTAAATGAGTTACTAGCATTTGATCCCTGAGTATGTATAGAATGAATGTGACATTTCAAAATAATGATAATAAAAAAAATCCCAAGAAATAATC
The DNA here is from genome assembly GCF_059628265.1 of Tinamus guttatus. Taxonomy (NCBI): domain Eukaryota; kingdom Metazoa; phylum Chordata; class Aves; order Tinamiformes; family Tinamidae; genus Tinamus; species Tinamus guttatus. The sequence goes on from NW_028289441.1 coordinate 131,580, forward strand.
CCCAATTTGATACTTTTATTTAATTAGATCTGAAGGAAAATGATGGTAAGGAAGCATAGATTTTTTTAACATGTGTTAATATGCTTCCAAGTAAAGGGTAGGATAACCATAACAGATGAGGGACATATTTCTCTATTCACTTTATTTTAGAATTAACACAGTACAGAAAAATAGCTACTGAAATTCCAAAGATGACAACATACAAAACCCAGGAACAGCATTCTTTCAGCTAGGGTCCCAAGATGCAGGGAATAAGGCTGATTGATTACACCGATGCAAGCTTTTGCATGTGGGCTGCATGCCTTAAAAGAGCGTGTCCGCCTTGTGATTTAGCCACAATTTCCAAGGTTACTCAGAGCACCCAGGGCGCAAATGTATCTTCCCATGTTCCTTAGCTGCTGTTCTGACCCTCCCTGGACACAGCTCTTTCTAAAAGGGGAAAAGTATCTTGACTGTAGACAAGCAGCTTTTGTTTTTCAATTTCTGCTCTGAATTGTGAATTAAGAAATGAAGAGAATAGGACTTGGGTGCCATTTTCCAAATAAGCACCTTGTCTCCTCTGAATTTCAGTTGAACTTATTAATAGTTGTATGTTGCTTAAAACTTATTATTTTTCTAAGATGCTTATTTTTTTAAGGATGCACATTGCATTTGTACTGATTGAACCTTTCTTGTTTTTCCAAACAGAGGTCACTTCACTGAACCCATCTTATTCAACTGACTATATTATTCATGGTTAAAACCCAGCACATTTTCTCTGATGTAGCAGTACCTCTCTGGAAAAAAAAAAAAAAAAAAACACGGCAATTAAATGAATACATGAAAAATCAAATGATTTAACTGATGAAGGAGAAAAAGAAAGAAAAAGAAACAAATAAGCCCCACCAGTCCAAAACTCTACATTTCAATGTTTCAGAAATAAGTTCCTGGGATGTCAAAAAGTGCATAAAAATTTTTGAAGAATTTTGGGTTCTTGTTTTACAGTAATTAGACACACAGGATCAGATGCCTAATACTGTTTGTTATTAGTCAAATTGTTAGTAGATTTCCTTGGAAAATACACAAAAATATAAAATTATTTTCTATATTTTTGTCATTAAGTTCTGTTTTCACTTGTTAGAATAAATAAACTTCATGTAGCAAGCAAACAAATTTCAATACACACTCTGAGCTCATGACACTTCAAACACTATCTCATAAAAAATCAAAATGCACATATATTTGTTTTCCAGGAAAACAATATTCTTTTGTGTAAAACTATTTATTACCTAAAACATGGAAACCTGAACTCCAAAGCCTGCCTGGCTGTGACAGCAGTTCCTTTTGCCAGTTGACCAAAATTAACAGTTTCTTTCAATTGTTCTAATTAAGGCCAATGGGAATTGTGGAATTCACCAAAGGTGTCTCAAATTGCTCTTCTGTTTAGGTGTTGGTGATATCATCTTATACTTTATTCAACAAATAGTTTAGTCTAACTTCTGAACCACTCCTTTCTGAGCATGCTCTTTCAAGAAGCCCTTTTATTGATACCTTCTGTGAGTGCTTCATAATAGAGAACACTGCAATTAGTGATGAAAGGGGAATAATTTCTGGTGAAAGATTAATACATTGTGGGAACGACTTTGACAACGTGAATACGGAGATGTTATTACTGATCAGTGACTAAGGACTCTCACACGTTACTGTTTGACTTAAATAATGTCTACATTTTTCTTCCAAGAAATGGCAAGATCTGGAACATATCCAATGCAAGGATAACACCACCTTCAGTGGAACTGTCTGGTCCTACAGGCACAATTCCCAGTTTATAAGCAGGATGCCTGAGGCAGACCCAGAAATGCTTTAGAAGGAGCCTGCAGTGCCACAAGGAGCTTCCCAAAGTCCCTGCAGGGATCACAAATGAACCCCACACACTCAGGACACAGAGACTGCCAGTCCTTGATCACAGTAGTGTCCTGCCCAAGGGCAAACCTCTGACTGCCCAGAGCTCTCTTTGAAATACAGTTAAAGGAGGAGAAGCCCTCACTTTTGTTTCTTGGTACAGAAGACAAGAGTATGCACCCAGGAATGCAAGACAGGCGCTTAATCCCACAATTATACTTGAATTTACTGAACAGGTCTGAACATATTAAAACCCTTATCTGCCATGAGAGTGATGAAATCACCTTGCTGTGCTGGCGTTTAGGCAGAGGGGACCCTTTGGACTTAGTTGCAACAGGTACATTGTTTGTCAGGAAGACATGTTATAATGTCTGAGAGGAGACAAGTGTGAATATGATCCTGTGAACTGTATCTAAGATGACCCAAAGAGGAGCTGGAACTACATGGGCTACATTTCTTGTATTAAGATAAGGTACTAAGTCTCAAGAATAGGTACGCTTTCAGGAACAAGCTGTTTTGAGGATGAACTAAGGGGTTCTTCCCTCTGTTGCAGATGAAAGTTCTGGCTGCAAAGGCAGGTTCTTAGTCATATTCCCTGAATATCAAAATACATGTGCTATGCAGTAGTGTGAACTTCAGTCCATCTGGGAACTCTGGTCCACTGGTTCTCCAGTTCAGGCACCTGGCTGGATTTTGACTGGAGCTCCTTTTCAAGAAACAATCACAGGTGGGCTCTGGAAAGTGAGGAAGGTCTGCTCATGAAGATCTTCAACACAAATCTACTGCAAGATCCCACAGTTGAGGCTCAGCCAAGGTTACTACATATGATGCATTTGCTGCATGGCTCTAGTTTTATAGTTGTTATATATGACAGTTCTTCCATACTCAGACTTTAATCTTGTTATTAGATATATGCCCATAAATTTCTTGCTTCTTAAATGGACTGGAAACACATTAGGAAGATATAAATTAAGTGCTACTATATCTGAGCAAAAACTTTAGTATTGAAGTTTTACTGTAAAGTACTTAAACCACCTAATTTTAGTTTCACTGCTATGAAATAAATGGTTGTAGAATCATAGGTCATTTCAGATGGTCTTTCATATGGTGTCATTCAGAAAATGATGTATTATTTGACTTTCATTGAAGAAGGGAAAAAACATCCTTGAAATAAAAACTTATATAGTGTATTTTTTCTTGGGGGATTAATGGGCCATTTAACTGAAAGAAGCATGTGTGATATTTCATCTTTTTAATGTATGTGTTACAGAGAAGGTGGAGGGTTTAGACATCTACAAAGAGAAAATTGTTTTGTGTTTCAAATGTACTTGCAGTAGCAATGAATTTGATTCAGTTTTCTAATGCACTTGGGCAACTTGAACTTGAATGATTTTAAACTTGAAGAGTGAATGATTTTAATACGTTTGTTTATGTTTTACTCTGTTCCTATTTTTAAGATTAGGTTATGAAGTATACATACTTTATTGACTGACATATTCCTTTTAAGAATATTTCATATGGTTTTCCAATATTTATTTTATATTTTTTACATTTATGTTACATTTTACATTAATGAGGATTAGGCAGGAAAAGGATGTTTTATGACAATGACAGAGCCTAATCATAGACTCTAGATTCTGTCCCCAGGATTTTCTGCCCTAGAGTTCCTCTGTGAGCAATGTGTCAGTGTCTGTGCCTTCTGTTTGGGTCCTTGGTGCTTTCAGGCTTGTCTTTTTCCAATTTTGTCTTTGCCTTGTCATCCTCACTGCAACTAGCTTCTCCTGGAGAGGGAAGGACAGCTGACTGCCCTCGCCTCTACTTATGGCCTAGCGCAATGACTCTACTGACATAATAATAATAATGATAATAATAACAATGACAAAAAGTGTATTGATCTTAACCTGTGATTAATACTTATAAAAATTTAAATTTGTTTACAGTAATAAAATCAAGTGCCTAGAATGCTTTCATTTTGAGAGCAGTTAGTATGGATCATGATTTGTTTTACCACAGCCAATACAAACTGGCTTGTCATCTCAAAAAATATTTCAGAGTGATAAACTTTACATGTTTGGGGGGTTATTATCTAATTTTTCCTAAAAAAAGAAAATATAAAAGGTGCTAAAAAGGTGTGTTCCCCTTCCTGTCTTTTTTACAGTTGCTTTGCGTGTAGGGTACTTCCCAATTCAAAATCCTTCAGAAGAGCATGATCTTTAACATGTGATTCTCCATATAGGTCATTTACTCTAACCAGCTATACTTGTCTTAAGATCTTGATGTTCCCATGTCCTAATTGGTACTTCTTTCCTGAAGGGAGAGGATAAGAAGCAGACCATGACACAGAAGCATCACCCTTCCTGTAGGAAGGTAATTATGTCAGCTAAACAATGCTTATATCAGAACTGTTGTTAAAGAGCAAACTGGATTAACATGGAGTCAGTGTCCTTAGGTAACAGAGCCAAAGAGATCCTAAAGAGACAACATATTCCAAGACAACTTTGTGAATACTGAAGATCTCCAGGCTTGCTGATCCTGCCACATTTAATTTAACTGATGACATAAACAATAAGCAGGGTTACATGTTTATTTTTTTGTAAGAACCACCTTTTTTTTTCTATCATACTCCTATATAGAAGTTTCAAATATTTTGTGAAATGACAAGAAATGCATCATTAAAGCTCTTGAAAGCACTTTATGTTTAATTATTTAGACAAGTCAGAAGATTAGACCTCTTAAGACAGAAATTCTTTTCAAATAATACAGTTTTAATTTGCAACTGTTTTCTCCTACCATGATTTGTTTCTATTATCAGGTTTTGGAGAGATTTTTTTTTTTTCCAGACTTATTTTCATACTCTTCTGCATTATTATTAAATTCACAGTGGGCCTTAAAAAGTCCTTGCAATGAAATATATATTTGAAGGCACTTAATGTAAACTCTCAAAAGAAATTTGGTCTTTTCTCACATACATCATAGTCTTTTCCTTTCCTCAATGGAAAATGAATTCTTAAATAATTCCACATCCTCAGTGATATAAAAGTGTCTTACTCTTTCAGAGACCGGAATGAACTGCAGCACTTTTCTGAAGTTCTTTAATTTACCAAAAATAGATAAGGATCACATATATTCACTGCAGTGGGTTGAAAATCATCTGACAGTTTCCACATTTTGTGAAAATGCTAATTCACCAAACTGAAATAGTTCATGGTGATGAGTCTTTTTTTTTTTTTTTTTGACAATTCACTTAAAACAATTTTTGAATGACTTTCACATTTCAAAAGCAAACAAGACTTCTTGCTCTATTTCAAAAAAGTGTTCTGTAGTGCAGTGCCTTGGCACTTGGGCACTTGCCCAGTCCATCTGCTTCTCTCTGATTTTGTACAAAATATTTTGAATATTTGAAAATATTTTGATTTTGAAATATTTTGAAAATATATTGAAATATTTTGAATATTTTAATAGGTTAAAATATTTTGAATATTTTGAATAATTTTGGATATTTGGATATGCTAACTTTTGCAGCATGGGAATATTTTTTTTCCACCCAATTCTTATGTCTGATTCACAGAATAACACAGAATCACAGAATGGTTGAGGTTGGAAAGGACCTCTAGAGATGTGGTCCAACCCCCGTGCTCAAACAGGGACACCTAGAGCACATGGCACAAAGTGGCATCCAGGAGGGTTTTGAAGATCTCCAGAGAAGGAGACTCCACAGCCTCTCTTGGCAACCTGTTCCAGGGCTCTGTCACCCTCACAGTAAAGAAGTTCTTCCTCATATGGAGGTGAAACTTCCTGTGGTTCAGCTTGCACCCATTCTCCTTGTTCTGTCACTGGCCACCACTGAGAAGAGTTTGGCCCCATTCTCCCTACATTCACCCCTAAGGTACTTGGACATGTTGATCAACTCTCCTCTCAGCCTTCTCTTCTCCAGGCTAAAGAGGCCCAGCTCACTTAGTCTTTCCTCATATGACAAATGCTCCAGTCCCTTAATCATCTCTGTGGCTCTACACTGGACTCTCTCTAGAAGTTCCATAAATCAGTATCCTTAAATACTATTTTATATTGTGAAGCAGTAAAACTGGTCAGCAGTCAAGTTGGGACAGTCAAAAGTCTAGGCATTTCTCTCCACCTTGAGAGGTATACAAGTTGTATGAGGCTGGATCTCTGAAAGAAACTTAGAGACATATTTTTATTGTACCATAATTTTGAGCTAAGAAATGGATAGCTCTCTGACTGGGGGAGCATAAAGCACTGCCACAAAATGGCCTGGAGTGTGGATGCAGCTGTCACTGGTTCTAACATCAGTTCCAGTATGAAGACTCCCAGGGCTTGATTTCAGTCCATTTACCTGATTGATTCATTGACTTCAGTTTACACAAACGTTCAGCATTACAAGTGCAATATTAAGACCAGGAAAAAAAAAAAGCTTTCAAAATTCAGATTTTGCTTCTCATTTCACTTTTTTAATTGTAGCTTTTATCTTTGGAAACTAAAAACCTGATTATATTCTCAAGATTGGAAAAATTGTGTCATTGGCCCGTTGCACTCATTCTTTCAAAACATTCTGCAGAAAGATTTCAAATTTAATATTATTATTATTCTGTATATCATATCAAATGAAAAGTTTTTTTACAGCAGCTTTATTTACTATGGTAGTCAGAAAGTGATTTTTGAGGAGACAGACGAATGGAAACTTGCTCAAGAAAAATGCAGTAAGCTAGATAAAGAAAAGAAACAGGATGAATAGTAATACAGATATTTATAGATCCTTTCAGCTAGTAATTCTAAGCATTGTTACTGTGGCAGGTAGGAAAGCTTTGCTTCCTGATCTGTGACTGGAGTTTTCCTTCACACGAAAAATGAATGACATTTTCAGTCTCGTTTACTATAATATTTTGGTCCTTAGTTCATGCTGAGGGAAAAGACTGAAATGCTTGAAAATTGTCCAGACAACTCCAGAGACGGGTAAGAAGGGCAGCCACCACCTGGGGAGCTTCTTATTTCCTTATGTTTCTGATACAGGGTCCAGAAGTTGCATAGTACAACCTCACCATTCCCTCAATTCCCCATTCCCTTCTTACAAAAGAAAATTCACTATATTTTTTTCCTTTTGGGGAAATTACTTTCATTCCTATTGCTGCTTTTCTTGCTCCTCATTCTCTCTACATCCTGCCCAGCTCTGCAGTGTATACACAGGACTTCTTTCTGGAGGCAAATCCAGCCTTAGCGTCCTCTTCATACCCTCTGTGGTGCCTTGCATTCTCTATCTACGCTTCTTTCGCTAGAGGGTCTCAATAGAAATTATCCCTGAAATTTATCCATCCCATATCTCTCTGAAAGGAACATGAAGGTCTGTGGAAATTGTCCAGGACAACTACAGAAGGATTGTACTAGCAGCAAATACACTAAAGGATTAAGTATTAGGGGAGCTCTATCCAGACTGCAGAATGCTGTTTAGCACATCTTATCTAAGACAACATGTCATAACAAGTGAAAATTATGTTTCACTTCTCATTTATTTTAACTGTTGCTATTCCTACTATCAGAAAAACAAGAATTCTTAAGAATTAACTTTGAATTATATTAATACAACACACTACATATTTATCACTGGCCCATTCATATCTGAGATTTGTTTTCACAGAATCCTAGTAAATCTTATTTAAGAAACATCCCAATTAAGTGAAAGTAATGTTTTTGGACCAGTCACTGGCTTTGTCACTACTTGAAATTCCAGTTGGCAGATGATCTTACTCTAGGGTGAAGAGCCATATACAGATTTAGAAAATATTAAAGGATATATTTAGATAATATAACATTATTATAATATCTATTTACCAGAAAATGCTGCTAGGTTATTCCTAGGACTAGTGATCTAAGTTTTCTGTGTTCATTACTTGAGAGGGGGCTGATGCAATTCAGATGCATTTCTGTGAACATCCTTGCAGTGACATCTCAGAGTTGACAGGATATCAGTATGTTAGATTTAGTGACATGAAAAGTTGAAGAGGGATTCAGTTTATGAAGAATTGAAGAACTGTCATGCAATTAGTGCTAGCTAACATGACAGTGTTTTTTTTTACCCTTTAAATAAGACCTGTCAAACAAATATGATATACTTTTTTTTGTAAGATTCCAATTGGTTGATAAAGATAACCACAGATATGTAACAGGCCTAGACTTTTAACAGTGTTAATGTTAATATCACATAACATTCTGTCCAAAAAACTAGCAATATACAGTATCAATTGAATGCATATTAAATAGGTTAAATGTTGATTAATAGATGGTTTTTGAAGAGCAAATATCAGTGGAGAATCATTGTCAAATGAAGATTTTGCACTGGGATTTCACAAAAGCCCAATGCTACTCAACATTTTAACCAATGATCTGGAAGTAAATGTAAAATCACTACTGATAAGATTTACAGTTGACACAAAAATGATTAACATTTAATATTGTCCTGTGCGATGTGCTTTAGGTGAGCCTGCGTGTGCAGGGGGGTTGGACTAGATGATCTCTAGAGGTCCCTTCCAACCTTAAGGCATTCTATGATTCTATGATTCTATGATTGTTGAGGACAGTCAGCCACAATAATTCATCTGGGTAAACTGGGGTAACTCAACCAGATTGTACTTTACAAACAAATACAAAATAATATGCCATGAATAATGAGTACAGGCTGCATATGGAGAAGAAACACTTAGGTTCTGAAAAACTGTGACTGTGGAAAGAACTATAGATTCTATTGGAATCAATGTGGGACCTGAATAAGACTTACTACTTAGATATCTATATGGAAAGCGTTGTGAATAGGAGTAGGAAGAGGATGTTACCACTGTATATAGTATTTATGAGACTTTATTGGAACATTATGTCTAGGCTGATGTCATATTTTTAAAAGATCTTGAAATATTAGAGAGGATATAAAGAAAAATAGATGTCAAAAGAGAATTCCATATAAGAGAAGGATTTTAAATTTTGATGTGCTTAGTTTATCAAAACGAGCATTGAGTAGTAACTTGATCAGGGTATAACACAAAAATTTAGGATTTCTTAATCTAGATGATGTAAGTAGAATAAGAATTGGTAGCTGGAATGTGAAACCAGACTATACGGTATATCCTTTAAAGTAGAAATAAAACAATGAGTATAAAAACACTTAACAGATTAGAAAAGTCACAAAAGTGGAGAATTTTCATTTTTTCCCAACTTCACTCTTTTTCCAATGAAGTCTGATGGAATTTCATCTAACTTCAGTAGCTAATAGATTGCTTTGCAAATTAAATGTATTAATGCCATACAAATAATAAATTTCAACATATTTTTGTTTTTCAGCTCCTACTTTATTATATATAGGTAAATTCCTGATGAATTCAAAGTCAAAATATTTGTAATGCCAATTTTTAGAAGTAAGAACCAATTAGATACTGAAGGTATGTGCCCATTTCTTTTCACTCAGACAATAATTTTAATACATAACAACTGATGAAGAAATAAAATAAAGCTGAGACTCAGAATAATCATTTCTTAGTGACAAATGAAGGAATACTCTCTCACCATTTCAGATCAATTGGGCAGTGAAAACCATAAGGTTTGCACCTGTCACCACTGAGCTGAGAATAGTTACTTCATATGTGAAAACAGGCCTATGTAGTACACTGTTTCACAGCAGACACACTGAATACATGCTCTTTTATAAAAGATAAGGCATTGGATTTAATCCTTTATACTTTCCCTCCCAAGGAGTATTTTTACATGTCAGTCCCTTTTACTCTGCTACATACACACACGTTTTACACAAGGTGGATTTCATTTTGACCCATTAAGATACAGCAGCCTAAGATGTTCATTTTCTTCCAGGTTTTCTAGGCCTCTAAAAGGAATTTTGTAACAGGATCCAGCATCAAGCCTCACATAACTATAACTGTCAGGCTTTTCGTTCTTTGGACCTAGGATCTGTGAAATAACAAAATGACTCTTAATAGTGCTGCAGTACATTACTTTATGAATAGCAGCTTTAACTATTTCAGTTCCTAATATTTTCCATGTAATGTTGTACTCTCTTGAGAAAGGATAAATCTTGTCTCTTCTCTCTGTCAGCTACACTTAGATTGTATATAATTATTACATAATTAGAGATGTGCTGTCTTCCTTTGCAGGATAATCATAGGTGTAACTTTAAAAAGCTACAGGTTTTTAGTTAAACAAGCTGGCAGGTCAAGTGTTCGAAGTACCTCAATAAATTATCCCTCATATGTGCTGAATAATTTCATTAGCCTTTAATGTGACAGCTGTAACTCCAAAGATGAGAAAGGAAGATATCTTTGCTCAAAATCTTTATTAACATGACCTAAAAAAAAAAAAAAAAAAAAAAAAAAGACTCTTTGCTTAGAACTTATCTACTATGGCTCTGTCTTTCCTTGCAGCAATTTAGGACTACATTATTTTCATTCCTTAACTGAGAAGTATCATCAATAAGCTTACTGGATTTAAAAGGTTTAAAAGTGATAGTCATTATGCAGAGCTAATTTTCCTGGTATTATTAAATCCCAGTCCACAGATTCATTTCTCTTGCCCAGACTTTCAATGCCAAAGCCAGTGTCAGATTGGTTGGTTGGACTATGTTAAGTGTATGGACAGAAAAGGACAGTTTTTACTGCACGTACTAAAAAAGACAGGAACGGAGCTCCTTTTGCTATTATTTTTTGTACGTCTTGAGATTTCTAACTGACTTCTACCAATCCAGTAAGTTCTTTTGGCAATTCCCTGGGCAACCTGTTCCTTCTGGTGATGTATGTTTATATATCACCTGATTTTCCTACAGTTCTTTTTAAAAGCACTTCCACAGCAGGATTGTCAGGATCTGAATGGCCTCCTCCCGGTCCTTTTTATCTTGCTCATATTTCATGCACAATAGACCTCTCTTTTCATCATGCTTGATATTTCTTTAAACCTTCTCTTTGAAAGAAAGGACCTGATTCATTTTTAAATATTGTTTTTTTTTTTTTTTTTTTTTTACCAGAATCTTATGTCCTATGTGTTTTGGTTTTTTAAAGACACCAACAGGCTCTGCCGAACAGGTTAAAAATTAACTGACACTAGTAGACTCCCCAACCCTTATTGGGAACAAAAGAACCCAGAAGACTCTTCTACAATTCTATGAAATTTTATCATCAGGAAACTACTTGAATAAAACACATGAACAAAAAGCTAGAGTAAATACAGAACAAAATTAACCCCCCATATACTTTAGCAGCTGCTGCCACCTGTACCTACCTCATTCTAATTCAATACCTCTACCACTGAGTTGTTGAAAGGGTGGATAACTTGATACTGTCTCAGTCTGCAGGAGAGAAGGAATAGCGGCTCTAGCCCAAACAGAGAGTCTGATATGGGAAAAAGGATTATTATTATTAGTGCCAGAAGATAAGTCATTTTTCCCTGAAACAACCCTGTGGATCCTCCAATAAATCTAGCTTTGGTATTGGCAAGCAGTCAAATAAAAACACAAACACCTGTGTGCCAGAAATGTGCAGCTGTATGTGTCTCACTCCAGATCCATTGCATTTTCCTACCCTAATCCTTTCTACACCACAAACAGAGCTATTGCAGGGGATCACATTACAACCCAGATGACCTCTTACAGTTAAAGCATAGTTCAAGCTGTCTAGGTTCCTACTATTCGTATTGAGGTGAAGCAGCAGAGTCCTAAGTGCAAGTTCTCTGTAACACGAATGAAAAAGGATCTACCTGGCCTAAAAAGATATGTGTTCACACTAGGTCAATCACCACTGTGGCTCTGTAGCACATGATGAAGTTAGACTTTGTACTGCAGACAAAGCTGCAACTGTGAGGCTTGATCAAGCCTTTTGTCTCCATAGCTAGATTTACTTGAAAGTACCCAGTCTTTTGCTCTTATCAGAAAGAAAACAGAGATCCTACCCTACAGTGCAAGAAGCTGTGCTTTAACCATGCCAGAGGAAAGCATATTTTATTTTCCAACACAATAACCAAAGAAGTTGCTTTTTTACTATGGATGAAGACTGAAAAGGGAGGTGAAAGGTTATGGCTATTTGGATTTGGAGTTGTGGGAAGTTATGGGGTGCTGGCAAAATAATGATGCAAAATTATATTGTGCAAGAACAGTCAGTTAACCCTATGTCACACAGATACTACTGACTACAGTTCATGTACTGAGGAACAAAAGGTGGTGCGCGCTAATGTAAAGATGGTTGTGGTTCAACTAATGGTCAGATCAGATCAACACCAGATTCAAGGAGAGATATTTGTCTTCTAAGATGGAATAGATGAGGGGAGAGCGGTGGATGTCGTCTTTCTCGACTTCCTCAAGGCGTTTGGCACTGTCCCTCACAACATCCTCCTGGGCAAGCTCCAGAAGTGTGCGATAGATGAGTTCACAGTGAGGTGGATTAGGAACTGGCTGGATGGCAGAGCTCAGAGGGTGGTGATCAGTGATGCAGAATCTAGTTGGAGGCCTGTAGCTAGCGGTGTCCCCTAGGGGTCAGTCCTTGGTCCAGTCCTGTTCCATTTATTCATCAATGACCTGGATGAAGGCACTGAGTGCTCCCTCAGCAAGTTTGCTGATGATACCAAACTGGGAGGAGTAGCTGATACCCCAGAAGGCTGCGCTGCCATCCAGAGGGACCTGGACAGACTGGACAACTGGGCGGTGAAAAACCTCATGCAATTCAACAAGGCCAAGTGCAAGGTCCTGCACCTGGGGAGGAATAACCCCAGACACCAGTACAGGCTGGGGACCAACCTTCTGGAGAGCAGCTCTGCAGGAGGGACCTGGGTATCATGATGGACGACAAGTTGACCATGAGGCAGCAGTGTGCCCTTGTGGCCAAGAAGGCCAATGGGATCCTGGGATGCGTAAAGAAGAGCATCTCCAGCAGGTGGAGGGAGGTGATCCTGCCCCTCTACTCAGCCCTGGTGAGGCCGCATCTGGAGTATTGTGTCCAGTTCTGGGCTCCACAGTACAAGAGGGATGTGGGGCTGCTGGAGAGAGTCCAGCACAGGGCCACAAGGATGATCAGGGGCCTGGAACATTTGCCCTGTGAGGAGAGACTGAGGGAGCTGGACCTGTTCAGCCTGGAGAAGAGAAGGCTGAGAGGGGACCTGATCAGTGTCTACACCAAGGGAGGCAGTGAGGAGGATGGTGCTGGCCTCTTTTCACTGGTGGCCACCGACAGAACTAGAGGTAATGGCCATCAAAAGTTCCCCGGGAACTTAAGGAAAAATTTCTTAACAGTGAGGGTGACAGAGCACTGGAACAGGCTGCCCAGAGGTTGTGGAGTCTCCTTCTCTGGAGATCTTCCAAACCCGTTTGGACGCAGTCCTGTGCCACATGCTCTAGGTGACCCTGTGTGTGCAGGGGGGTTGGACTAGATGACCTCTAGAGGTCCCTTCCAACCTTAAGCATTCTATGATTCTATGATTCTATGATGTAGGTGCATTTTTAGTGATTCAGATGTAAAACTGAAGTCTAAACAGCAGCTGGGCAATTGCCCAGTTTTACTGAAGAGCTCACAAAACAGTAGATGGGAAGAACACAGCAAGGGGACAGCAGGAATGCCTAAGTAAACAACTAGTTGTACAACGTTTATGTGCCCAGCTGATCATATAGGTAAAGTGGAGGGCCAGTGACATAGCAGTCTCTAGCAGAGATTCTGGCTAGTCTGCAGCAATGCCACTGGACTTGCACCTAATTTTAGGCAAAACAATTTCAAGCAGAGTGTTATCTCCAGAATAACAGCACAATCCTGGGTAGTGTTTTATATAGTAAATATAAGGTGTTTGCTGCACAAACCTAGCCAGACAGTTATTTCAAGTAGCTGACATACTGCTAATTTGTATAAGCATTTGCACGAGCTGAAAACCTGGGCATTATCTTACACTATCTGCATAGTAAATCATGGGTAATTTTGTGTGTGTATATAATTTATTCATATTATGTGTCATTTGTGTAGTCCATGTGTATGAGAGAGATTATATTTAGCCATAGAAATTATCTGAAAATTACAGACCAAATGAAAACATAATCCATATTTTAGAAAGCTTGATAAGGTATGAGAAATAAGGTATTAGTACTTAAAAAAATATGAAATACAACTAGTAAACACATATGCATGGGCATAAAAATACATTTGTGCACACATATGCTTATATATAGGTATATCCATAAAGCTTTCTGCATCTCTATGGTCTTTAAGAAAAAGTCTGCAAGAAAAACTATAGAAATAAACAAACAACTTTGAGTGTAAAATTGCAATGCATAGTCCTATTTGGATGTTACAACTTAGGGACTCACCTGTTTTAGAATCCCCCTTTGTGATTCTTACCACACTTAGGATTGGATCCCATAAGGACCTTAGCACCTTATACAATAACTTAATATGTTGATTCATGGTTCATGTTTCTCTTCTGCCTGACACAGACCTGTATCCTGAGGCAAAAAGCATTTTCATTCATTATTTCAATTTAACAGAGTTCTACCTTTAGACCAGACAGAAAAATAAATAAGGAAATGAATTCCACCTCCAATTCCTTCTGTCAGCTTTTTAAATACTTCCAGAAACCAGTATCAAATTCATACAAATGAATAAGAGAATTCAGTTTACAATGCTACGTATCTGCAGGTGGCTGACAGATTTCCTGTTGTCAAAGTAGTCATGTCAAGGAACTTGGAAAAGGAATTAAGTTTTATTTTATTTTATTTTATTTTATTTTATGGATAAATGTAATAGTAGAAAGCACCAGAAAGAAGACATAGTTTACTGAGCAAAGAATTTTTAGAGAATGTCTCTGCTTGGGAGTCTGTACCAGTGTTCTTAGATGACAGAAATAATCCAAGAATAACAAACCAATCACAAACCAAAGTCATCATGAAAATGCTTATAGAATGTTAGTCTGGCGTAGGCAGCTAACCAGTCATTAGATACAGGAGATGAATATTAAGAAATCCACAGTAGAGTATATTTTCCCTTTTTTTACACATGCACTACATCTTATAGACATGGCATTATTTGTATGGCGCAATGGTAAGATTTTCATTAAATAAACTGACAATGAGGGTGTTTAGTGAACAATTTATTTGCCGGAAAGCAGGCTGCTTACTTTGGGAAGTAGGGCAAAGGATGAATATGTGAAAATGGCTGGACAAAGAAGGAGGCAAAATAAGACTTGTTTCTCAATCCAAGTCATTATTTCAATATTTTTCCCTCCCTGATTTTATTTATTAGCATTAGCAAGGTTAAGAAATTATTTAATGTACAAGAGAAACATGAGAGCCTCCAGCAGCACACATGCAAGTGTCTGGCTGAAGACAAGTGGCACTTCTTGAAACGGCTGCCAAGGAAAACAAGTACATGGTGAATCACCCATTTGCACAGGCTAGGAATAAAAACACTGGGCACCTTTCCAACCTGCCAGCACTGCCACACACCACTCCAAGCCAAATAGCATCAGGAAACACACAGCAGTATATAGTAAAAGTTTTGAAAAAGGCCACACTGGGCTCAATCTTTTTCAGGAATTGCACTTAAATTATGGTTTAGCCCCAGTCTCACAGTCTGGGATTTACTGTTCCAGTTAAAGATACTAACACAATCCATGTAAACAGTGAGTTCATTAATCATGCTATTTAAAGTCACTGACCGATGATCTCCTGTGTGACAACCCTGGTCCTGAAAGCATGGAGAACATTTCTGTTTTGAGAAAGCTGCAAAAATCTAGACATTCTAAAATATACAGATGGAAGCATGTTACAGTTTAGCACCCTCTTGGCAGATTTATTTCAAATACTTTTTTTCTTCTTAACAGAGTAAATAATGATTTTGATGTTATTCTGATGTTGTTCTGATGTTATTAATGATATGATGTTATTCTATTAATATAGAAAATATTGATGTTATTTCTCGATATTTCAATTCAACAGCAGTTCATTAATTGAAAATATTCTCAACTATTTAAAAAAAAAATCTTTTTTATTCCTTGTGGGGAACAAGAACTACAAAACTCTGTGTAGTATTCCTAGCTTTTGACAATTTTGGATAAGTTTGGGCTTTGAAACCCAGTGAGAAGTTATGTTGCATAAAGCAGTAAACAGTCTATGTCCTATTGTTGTAACAGACTTGGAAGGCTTTTCAAAGGTGCTAAGTACCAGAAACAACACTAAAGTCATTTGAGTTTTTGAATACTCAGCATATTGGCACCAATTAAATAAAGGAACTGATCCTGTCCAGCTTTCTAAATGAGAGTCTGAGATGTAAGTTGTAACAGGATTTGTTACACTGATACAGAAGCCACATCTACCACTACAGGTCTTATATTGGACTAAAAAAATATATTTTTTTACAGTTTTTTTCTTTGCTGCTGTTTCCACAGCAACAAAGAACTTGTATTCAAGTCCTTCCTTCTTTCAGTAGATATTTAACTTGAAAAGTTGATTTCAATAGGACCATAAAAATATCATTTTTGCATGCAGAGGAGCAAAAAGAAAATCATTGCTTATACAAGCACACACACACACACACACACAAAGAGAGTCATGCCCTAAAGATCATAAACCTGGTTGCCAAACTGAGGTATTTAAAATATAATGCAGTCTGTGTTTTCTTTAAGTGCTGTCTGTATTTTTAAATAATTTCAAAGGAGACAGTTAGGTCACATTTTTCAAGCATCTTATCACAAGGACACCCGCTACAAATTTATTCAAAGAAAGAAAAAAAATGAGACTTTTGAGTATCTCTATACTTCATGGAGCTCATACTAACTAGTGCACAGCATCCAGTAAACTGAGCAACGTTAGAAATATTACAAAAATATCTCCACAGGATGTAAGGACAAAGCCACAGGTAATTTTGATTTTGTTATGCAAAGGCAAAACCACAGTACTCCAGATTTCACCAGAACAATCAGAACCAGAAGGAACTTATCCCACTGTCAGCAGGTTTTTCCTCCAAAAATAAAATAACATGCACCAAAAATTTGTGCCAGGAATTAATTCTTCCGTCGCCACTAAATACTACACCTTGTTCACAGTGTTCACTGTGCTCGCACTATCGTCTAGGCACTGCACCAGTGAACACAGTATTATATCATTAGATCACTACAGCTTTCCTTATATACTTGTTTCATTTTTTTTTTCTTAAAGTGTAAAGTTGGAAAGTGCAAAGTAGGGATTTTAAGTGTTTTGAAGATACAGTTAAAGGCAGAAGTTAATCAGCAAAAAAGAACAAATAAAACATAAATCTCTACCTACATATAGACTAAAACAATCAGAATTGGGGAAAAACTTGAGCATTATTGCTCTAAGCAGGAAACGGTAAAAGAGCCGAATAACTAACAAACTTATATCGTTGTCACAAGTGAGCAAGCTTAATCTAAGGACTCATCACGTCTCCGCTGTCATATAAGTTTTATCCTCTGCTTCTTCCCTAGAGCTGCTGCCCAGCTGGCCAGGCTCCACAAACCTTATTTTATCCCTGGGTTCTCTTTTCATCTCCCTAAGGAAAACCCCTAGTGAAAGGCTGAAAGAGTTTGGTCTTGGTATTTCTCACTGTAAGTATTAAATACAACACTGCATCAGGTTTGGCCACATCCAAAACTACAGTTCCTGTACAACAGCACAGTTCCTGTTCCTACAGTTTGGATGTCTTGAATCTGCTTCAAGCCATGCTGCAAAATACACAACACATCACTGCTCCGTGGCAAATACACCATTGTAACAGCCTATGCCATGTCTTGCTGTGTTGTTTCTGTCAGTTGAATCTGAAAAACTACACGTGCTTGTTCATGCACATTCAGGCCTTGAAGTCCCAGAGGCAACACACGCAGAGTGCCATAGGAGACCCGGGTCAGGTCCTGCTCAGTATGGATCTGGCTTGTGCGCACCGGAGTGTTAGTTAGCCCAGAGTTGGGCAGATTCAAGACACCCTGCATGCTTGTCCTTGGAGGCCAGCTAGCATTCCCTGTGAAGGATACCTCAGTGCATATGCTGCCAAAGTTATCATATAACAAAAAATGAATGATTAGAAACATGGCACTACCAACACTCTGTAAAAATCAATTGCTGTGTAGCTCCTAGATTCTTGCCTGCAGGATCTCTGCTCCTGCAGAGAACTCTATACAGATGGGATATTGTTTGCATTTATGTGCATGTACAGTTTTTGGGTTTTCAATTATGCCTATTCCGCAGGAATGGACTATTTTTATCACAGCAATGTAGTGACAGTTAATGGAATTCTTTTGAAGGCCAGTACTCTCTGTTTGTACTTTTCATTAAAAAGTATTGTTCTAATTATAATGTAATGAAATTTTCATTTCAGCAAAAATTGCTACTATATTTTAACAACTCAGTTGGACTACATTTGACTCTTCCCCTTTCATTGTGATCAAATGTTCCCTATTCACCCACATGCAGTTTGCAGCCAAATCATTAAATTAAAATTACTATATTCCTCTTTCATATCCTAAGGCAAAAAGTAATTACTAATCAGTGCATGATTCTCAGTAAAAGGCATGGTATTCAACTAAATAATCAGTGTCAGTTCAACAGCAGAATCATAAAGACTGTTTAATGTCTTTGAACTAAAATTACTTTAAGAAAAGAACAATATGATTAAGATAAAAACAGAAAAAAAAAGGTAAACTAACTCCTGTGTTTTTTGTAAACTTGCTATTTAGCATTGGACAAATTATTTTTCTTGAATCTCTGGTCTATATTGTCTGTTGTGTTCTAAGTATGATATGATTAAATTAGATACTTTTAATTTTTTTTTCTTCCTTTCTGTCATGAGTTAACACTGCAAAGACAAATATTTTATCATAAAAGAGAATAGATGACATTACTTGTGTAAAATATTCTTATTAATAGGATCAATCAACATTAAAATATGGCACTTTTAGTTTATGATCCTTTGCAATTCCATATTTTAGAAAGAGATGAACTTCATCTTAAATTTTATTCTGAGCCTAAACTTCAAAGAACTTTCTTCTTTAGAATAGAAGCAGGCAAGATATCTTGCTTATCTACTGGTCAGTACCTAAGGCTTTTGATTTTTTTTTTCAGAAATTAAGAGCAAACTGAAAAAAACAGTCAATATTTTGTCATTTTAGAATTACAACATTTGCCTACCAAGTCCTGCGCAGATGGAGATAAAAGCTCCTCTAAGAGCAAAAAGCGCATCTTTTTTTCTATTGCTACAAAATATTGATGAAGTGCTCTATTGAGGTAGAGATCTCATTAATTATTTGATTTACAGAAAAAGAAGACAGAGGGAAATGAGTGCCCTGGCTAATGCCATGATGTACCATCTTGAGACTTAAGATCTTTTTAATGTATTCGGCAGTGATGCAGCTGAAAGAGGAAAGAGGGAGTTGAATGCATCCATTAATTTAATTGAAGCGAGCTCTGACAAGAGATAAAACATCTCAGGCCCTGCATCTCTTCAGCCTGCATCAGCACTATAGTAAACAGTCCATGATCCACAGACAAAAAAAAAAAAAAAAAAAAAAAAAAAAAAGTAAAGGTATACATAGATTCTAGAGACCTCAAGGCCAGAGAATAGCTACAGAGGCAGAGGTGAATAGACTCTGAAGAGGCCCTTCCTTCATGCAGCGCCACAAAGTATTCAGCATTTACTGTACTTGTTCCATTGTAAACCCATAAACAACTCTCAGGTCAGCTTTAAGAGATTCAGACTTCTTGCAAAAAAAGTTGCATTTGTTCATTTTTTTCAAGCTATAGAGAAATGTCACCATTTCTTTAAAGACAGAGAGGAGAAGTAGACTTTCAACGATCTTTGAAAAAACTCCAATGATATTGCCAATTTCAGTTGTTTTCCTCCTGCCCCCTATACGGCTTCCAGAAACTTGTCTTAGAAACAAGAGGATAATAGCACTTCTAAATACATGCATTTTTTCCCTACTTAGTGGTCAGTATGAACACCCCTAGTTAATACTCCAAACAATTTTCATGAATGATAGCAGGACATTTTAGCAGGATATAGGGTAGCAGGTTATTAGCAGGACATTTTATCAATGACATCAAATACAAGGGTTCATATTCTATTGCTTTCTATTACTTTAGATATTACAAGAATTTAAGAACTAGATTTTTAATCTTGATAGAATATGTCTAATACCATAGGGTAAATACAGCTGACCAGTCCTTAAATGGCATAATTTGATGCGGTTTTCTTGACCACAGTTTAACGATAGAGAGTTACTTGAGAGATGCACTAGTACCTAGAGATTAGTAAAAGCAGAATAAAGAGTTTATGATAGATCTTCCATCTCTAGATATCGGTCCTAGACCCTCTGAATTCCACGGAAGACTTCATAATTGACTCTAGCTGCAGATTCAAATTCTGAGATTATAATTTTATTTTTAGCATGGGAAGATTGGAAATTGGGAATGCGTGTAAGCATGACATGAGAAAAAGTTTGAAGCTTTAGAAAAAGATATATTTGGATATGTGTAGATAATTACAAATGCAAATTGTATGTGTAGAGTTGAGTATGGAAGTACATATCTACACTACAGAGTGATTGAGTTACTACAGCTTTGCAAATGTCTACTTAGCATGTTGAACTATAGCAGTTGTATATGCATGTGGCTGTAGCCCTCCTCAGTTCTGATGAAAAAAGTATCACCATAAAATCTGACTGTCTTTGGAGAACTAATAATTAAAAGAAGACTGGATGATTGAAAAACTGGAGAAGAGCAGGCTTAACCGTTTGAATAAACAAACAAGCAATCGCTGAGGAAGCTCAGTAATGTCATCATTTTAAATCAGGTCTCCACATGTTTAACCAAACTATCTCTTTGGGGAACTGAGCACAACACAGATTACGGCATTATGTGCCATAGCTCAACCTGCAAACATAGCCATACTCTCAGGCGACCAGCCCCTCCTTAGCTCCATGCTGCTACTTCATGTCAGTATCCAAACTGCCTAATTTACAGCTAGCTCAAGTGTTTCCACATTAACACCTCCTGACTGCAATATAAACATAGCTAAATTTCTTTAGAAAAGGAAAGGATTTTCTAGGAAAGGGAATCAGTGTGAAGTTACAATCCACGTATTTCAAAATCACTTCTCTCTTCAGCAGTTTTTCTACAAGCCTAGGTAGACTGAAGGATAGTAGTTTATTGCTAATGTCAGAACTGGATTCATACAAATATACAGAGAATATAGGTGTTACTTTGTTAAAATAGAAAGAAATTGTATGCCAAGAGCAATTGCCAATGATTCATGTTTTGCTCTATGCATTAAAGCTCAGTGTATTCACAGTAAATCAAGGACATTCTTTGCTGGCTTCTTGTAGTCATGTTTATGATCAATAATTTGGAATATTTGTTTATGAAAACAATAAGAAAAAAGAAAAGGAAAGATTTCAAGAAGTGAAAGAAAAGAGAATTCCTTAAATCAGGAAGGGCAAATACAGGGACAGACATGGATCTGGGAATCTTTATATGTATATATTTTGCACCTTCTAGTAACATGGTCTACATTCAATGATATTTTGCAGGATAAATAGGCAAGCAGAAAAATACAACAGAGTAGTCATAATGAAACATATACTTGGGCTGAACATCAGATTCCAAGTATGAGACTTTGACAATTCTGGCACCGGCCTTAACTGTAGTATCAACAGGTAATTATTTAAAAGCTATGTTGCTATTTAAGCTGAAGTTGTTTATCTCTCCTTTATCTTTAAGACATTGAAAATTACAAAATTCAATAGATCTAATATAATATTCACCTTAAATGTTAGCTGTATTGCTGGCATTTGACCAATAGTGCATTTAAATTGTTTAAAAATGATGCAAGTGAAACAATCTGTGTCTCCTTAAAGGAAGTCATTTGAGCTGATTATACAGAGTGCAAGGATACATTAATACATCACTGGATGTGAAATGTGTACAATGTATCACATAATTCTTTATTTGGAGTTTATTAAACAAGCATTGACCTTCAGTCTTATCATACACAGAACTGTATCCTCATAGTTCGATAAAGCAGATTGTCAAAGTAAATATTTACAGAAGCTAGTAAAATAAAATTAGGTTATTTTCACTAATGGTCTATAACGATCATTTATTTTTGAGCAGCTATGCTCTTGCCATCAAACCAAAGCCCACTTTAGTATTGGAGACTCCATTCAATGTGAGTCCCTGAACACAGGCTACTGATTCCAGTCAGTAACCTGTGGCTATTAAAACTGAATTTTCCAGGGTAGGATTACCAGAAACTTTCATAATTTCATTTACAATGATTTCATTTTTTTCTGGCTGATTTAGAAGCCAACAGGCAAGCACAGTGACACTTTGCTTTAGCAAAATACAAACTTGATGAAGAAACTTGCTCCTAAGTGATTGAATATTTTTCATCTTTTCCTTTTTGTTTTTTATTATAGTAACTAAAAGATACCAGTCCCTGGTATTATGCCAAAAATAAGTCCTTTCTACATGGCCTATGAATTGAATAAAGAATGTTTCTTCATCCTCATCTTCACCATTTTTTCTTCTTTTTTCTTCATGGACGTATAAATTGCTGGAGAGAGTGTCTTGCTATCTTGGTACCTGAGCGCACACACACACATGCACAGACACACATGCACACATATTATTTTGTCTTAAGAGTGTATGGATGTGTTCAGCTTCTCAAAATGTGAATTTAAGGACCTTGCTTTAACATTGCAGATTCCAAAATAAAATCCTTAGTATTCCGTGATCTCTGATCAAGTCTTGTTAAATATTCATGCAGACAAAAATCACACAAATGCAGGTATCGGTCTACAACTCTTTTGACTGAATCTTTGTTGCAACCGCTGAGCACCTGAACAGCTGTGAGTAGTTCATCTTATAAAATGAGAAGCAAAAAAACTTCCTACTCATACTATGGGTTCTTTACAGAAAGATGTGCCACCATTCATGCATTGTGCCATAAGACAGAGAATGCTCATGTGACTACCCGCCGTGTTCATCACTGAAAAGTTTGAGAACCACAGGAGTAAATAGAACTGGGAAAAAATAAATATTGATATGACAGTTAGACTAGCAGTGAGTGTACAGACAAACCATAACTTTCATTGCTTTAGTTTTCAGTGGAAGATTCTTTGTGTAGAAGTTTTATTCTACATGCCTCAACTTGAAGATTTTTTTTAAGACTGTTTTGAACAGTTTTGTGTAAGAGAAAACATTGGTTTATACTATATATACATAAACCTGTTAATTTGCACAATCTTTTTTTTTTTTTTTTTGGCTGCAATAACAAGAGTTTACCTGGATACAATGCTCTTATTCTAAAGTACTTTGTATAATAATGAAAATAACAGAAAAAATAAAAGTTACTCTGGAAAGACCTGAGTGTTTTATTTTAGTAAATGGTACTTTTTCTTGGCCAATGAAAAGATAATAATTTATATTTATAGTAATAATTCCCATGAGAGGGTATCTTTTCATTTTTAACATAAGACAGTGAAACTCTTCTCAATTTTGTTAAATTTTGGGTTTCACATTTTTTAGGTCTCATCTCAGACATGTGGTTTTGTTAAACAGTGTTTCTTGACATATGTATATCCCCCAAATAAGGCAGCTGAGAAAAAAGAAAAAAAAAAAACATAAAAATAAATAAATAAATCACATGACTGGCATAGCTGTAATTCACTAGTACCCTGGAAGAGTAAATTGACATTTCCAGTTCTATTTCTTCCATTCAATGGTTTAATAAAGAACCTTTTAGATGGCATCCACTACACAGTAATGGAATAAAATATATAGCAACATGACAAAGTCAACTGATTTATAGTAAAATCTCTATTCTATTCTCTAATACTATGCAGATTTGAAAGTCGGAAAAGCTAGATCTATTTCTCACCACTGTTTTTCTACTTTTCTTCATTTCATTTTAACTCCTGTTGCAACAAGTGCTCCTATGTTTTGTTCATCTGTCTCCCCTCTCACACTCACTTTACAAAATACAGAGTAAAAATGGGTTTTGCACAGGTCAACTCCATTGAAAATATTCTTTCTCTCCTCTGTCCCAGGGTAATAATAACAGAGGGAATTGATTGAAAACTGCCAATCGGACAGAAGCTGAAGCTGAACTGTAGCTGAAATTCTCCAGAATGAAGGGTAAGGTCGTCTCTATGAGTACAACTTTGCCAGCTTTTAAGAGGAGAAAAACAAAGGCCGAACTGTAATTTCATAGTGTGCACTTCCCTCATCCCAAAGCAATGGAACATTTTGTTGCAGAGACAGGGTAGACTCGAAGCTCCTGCCTGCTCCCCACATACCATCTGTGAGAAAATTCACATTTCTGGGTGAAATACTATGTTCTAGCAGCATGACTGGTTTCTCTGTGGCTATGAAAGCTCTCACATGCTGTAATAGCACTTAATATAGTCAATAAACAAATGTCAGTCCAGGTTATATCAATAAATAGCCTGTTCTTTCTTTCACCTAGTTACCGGCTTGTTTTGTTTTGTTTTCTTTTGTTGTGCTTTGTGAACAAAGGACAATAACAGTAATGCAATTCTTCCAAAATGTTCAACTATTGTGCACTAAAACGGTGGCATATGCTTCTGAACAAGGCCTTTTGGAAAATTAGTGGTTTGAATTAGTGGTTCAAGACAAGATTATTTCTGGCAATATAACTGTTAAGCCTACTTTTCTCTGATATATACTACTTCTAGTCTTAAAGGATGTCTCATTGTTTAAAAAAGAATTAGCCTGATTTGGTGGATTTATTGTATTTGGTGATGTTATTACTCCAGAGAATGAATAAGGCTTGACTATCAACGTAATTTATATTTGAAAATTTGAAGCAAAACTGGTTTGTTTGATGTAAGTATATATTTTAATTAATTAATTAATTAATTTTAATTTTAATTAATTAATTTAATTAATTTTAATTGCTCAAATGCAAGAAAATATCAAGTTCAGTGATCTATAAGGCAATTAATGACAATGTAATGCGTGACAATGAATGACAGTGTAAAATCGAAGACATTACGCAATGCCAGGTGATCACAGTAACTGTTCGCCTGTACAGACAGTAAGTGCCAGGCAAGTATATACCTTAAGAATAAGGATAGAGATAGATAAGATACTTGGTGCAAAACCAAACCTGTGACCACCTGTACCCATGAAAATTTACACAACTGTCTCTGTGAGCACTTGGGATTAGAAATTATTTTATTTTTGTTTATGACATGATCAGCTCTGGGTTATCCAGAAGCACTTAATCCAGCAGGTAGATAGTTCTTCTTTATTAAAGATCCATCTTTTTTCCTTTGTCTCCTCCCTCATTATATGTCATAACTTTCTCTGATGGTAAAAAATACTAAATACATTATGCTCACATAGCCTAATTTGCATATATTTTGCCTTAGTGGTAGCTATCCTTATTACATTGTTCCCCTCATTGTTATCCTGGATAATCACATGTCTTAGAGTTTTGGGGGGTTCAATCATTCAAGAGCCTGAAACTGCTGTTTGAGGGACAAGCTCCAGCTGTGCAAAGTTGCTTAGAGTTTAGAAAATTCTAAACACCACGGTACAATATTAAACCTATTCCACTGTCTGTGGCTCAGGTCTCAGAATCACCAGCCACTTTTGAAAATGTTCTCATTTTTCTTCAAATACCTTACTAATTTGTCCTCCTTTGCAGAACTGTACATACGTATTCATGGCTCTGTGTAAGGGATTTCTTCATGAATACGTAAGAGAGCATTGAGAGAGCACTGAGAGCTACAGACTCAGCCCTTCTGTGCGTCCTCTTCTTTTTTCTTTCTCCACATTGGCCTTCTTCCAGAAACAAAACATCATTTGGCTGCCTTATGAAAGCTTTTCTTACTTAACTGGACCTGCTCTTGCACTGTTGTCTGACATTATGCAAAGCTCAGCAGTACCATCAGACTCTTGGATCTCTTTTGTTGCACTTGCACTTGCTGTCAGCCACTCTTTCTTGCCAAATATGGAACCTAGCCCAAAACAAATCACTGCTTATGTTTTGGATTCAGTGCCCTGACTAGTGTGATTTTCAGCTCTCTCTAATTCCAGCCAAATGCCAAGTGCACCAGCCTTATTATAAACTCCTGAAAACTGCGGTTTGTAATGGAAGTGCTGACATGGCCCTAAATATTGGCATGAGCAGCACTACGATAATTATGCAAGGACAGATGGGCGAGATGAACACGTGACTGTTGGATGCAGGAGAAAGCTGCTCTCATTAATCACCTCATGCATTTGAGAAATTGGCTTTGGAAAATTAAAAGTTAAAGTGCTGAAGTACTGAGAGAAGGTGAACAGAATACCACAGTTCATCCCAGTGTTCCTATTACAGCATTCAAAGCTAAAGCACAGATGGAATTTCTCTGAATATGGACTGTGATAAGTAGAACTGTTGTTTCCTGAGGGTCTGTTATTATTGTAGCACAACAAAATTAAAGAAGAAATAAGAGCCAGACTCTGACAAAGACTGATATAGATACTCTGATTACTGATTTTTATTATTATTACTTTTATTTTTATTGCTTTTAGACCATATTTGCTTGCTTAACTTTAAACTGCCTTTCAATAAGACTTTTTTCTTTTAGAATTAATGAACTACTCACTCAGCGTGTAACAAATACATAGATGGAAAAGTATGCATCTGTGCTTGTACGTGCACATAGATATAAATATAAGCAGATATCTTTAGTTGTTTGGGCATTTGTGCATACACATCCAGAAACATCTAGACTGGAACATGAAAGCTTGGAACATGAAAGTCTCTAGCATACTTAAAACATCATGTATATAAAATTCCCAATGAATATCTTGCACCCAATTATATCAGCCCACATATTTTTATAGTAAAGATTTTCTTCATGAAACTATTGTGAAACACTTCGCTATTGGTAAATCAAGAGTTCTAGCAATGTTTCCTGATAGTCTGTGCATACTACGAAGTACTATTTGGTATACTATTACAAATAAATAATAATAATAAGTGGAAAATTTTCAGACAGTTACTTGAAAGTTAGAAATAAAGTTGTCTGAATTCCCTGCATCATGTCTCTAGATTCTTTCCTTCTCTTTTTAGCTTTTACTTTCCTGCAACAGTCCCAGACCTCCCCTATTTCTGACTCCTTTCCAGTCTATTTCCTTCTTGGTGGAGAAGGCACCAAATGAATAATGAGCCAAACAGATATGAGACATCTGCTTTCAGTTAGTATGTCATGTTCTAGACTTGCCTCTCACAGACAGGAGGAGTTATAGCAGGGTATGATGGTCTTCTCATACTGAAGCATACATGCTCAAAGCAGAAAGAATTCTGTCTTGCTCAAACACAGATCTACTATTCTCACTGACAATAATACAGCAATAAATAAACCTGGAAAGGTTCTGCATATTATATCATATCACCATAGCCCCCTTTTACAGATAAAAATTTGGTTAATGGGTATTTCCTTATTTCTCATGAAAATACGTCTCTGTAGACCTCTGATATTAAAGATAAATCCATGTAGCAATGTAGATAAAATTGTATTTTAAATTTTTTAAAATTTAATTTTTGTTTCAAGAAAAGTGCAAATGGATCCAACAGAAAATAAACCACAAAACTTTCTGCTGTGCTTGCAGAAGCTCTTTGCAGTAAGTTCTGCTACTATCAGAGATATATGGGCTAACTCAAACACAAGTTGGAGTCCCTGTAACTGTCCAGATAACAATGGTAGAAGCATGCTATCCTATGCAACACAGCAGAACCCTATCACCTGATGTAGCTACTTGTAGCTAGGAGGATGTTTGAACAGGAAGGAACCCTGAAAAAAGGAAATAGAAAGGAAATATATTTTTAAAAAAGTCCTTAAGCATGAGTCTTTAAACAGTGGAAATTGAAATTCTAATTTTATTCCCTTCTATCTCAATAATTTGTGTTCTAATTAACCTTTTTTTTTTCTAAAAAGAGGTGAGAGAGATTTCTGATCCTGACTGAATGATTTAAGAGATGTTCAAATCTGTTGCCATGCCTAAATGGCTTGTTACAGTGAGATCAATGGACAAAAATGTTCACAGACCTTGGATTTACTATTCTTTACTTTTCTAGTTCACTGACATCTTCTTTAAATGAATGCTTTATTTTCAGCTCTTACACAGTCCTGGACTCAATGAGCTTTATTTTCTGCTGATTCTGCTGATTTCTGCTGAATACTGATATTTTCATTGGCCAGGGATAGATATGCAATCTTATATAGCTGAGTTGCGCATCTTAGAAATTCTCAGTGACCTAGACTACTGTCTAAAACTAGAAACAATTATTAAAAGCTGGCAGTGCGGTGCCACCATTTTATTTGGGAATTAATAGATTTTATTGCTCAGCATGCATTTTCCAACACAATTCAGTCTGGAGATGATAAACTAAAATGTCATATGGCCATATTCTTATAAAGAAAGCCATAAGTCATAAGAAGTAGTCATAATCAGATTTGGTAGTTAAACAATAGTAATTGACTAAACTGGCTAAATTTTCCCCTCACTTAGACCTTTCACCAGCTATTAGTTTCAGTGTAGTTACAGACATTAAAGCGAGACAGAACCTCCTTTTTAGTTTCCAAATATATCTATGGTTAAAACATAGTAGTACGCAAACCTACCAAAAATGGATTAAAAGTTACTAGTGGAGTCAGTGGTAAATATGCTTGCTTGAATTGAATCTGACCCTTAAATCATTACACCTATAGATTTTTAAAATATACTTTTGTGTTAGTTATATACCTGTTGACAGACAGATTTCTTATGGTCCCATGGTAACAGGGTAGCCCTGAGGGGTCTGGAACATTAAGGGAAAATCAGCAGGCAGAAGGAATCACTCCACAATTGATAGACTGCAAAATCATTAAATAGTTGATAACTTAGCTGTAGAATGAAAGGTACCAGCTGCTGCCTGAAAAAGTAAAAGAATAAGAGAAAGAGATTGAGAGTAGAAGCAGAAGTTTGAGACATTTACCTGACAAAGATTTGCTTGACTCCTGTCAGCACGTGTCTTCTCTTAATCTGGGAACTTTCATAGTTATCACTTATTTCACACCTTTTGCAAAAACAGGTATCTGCAATAGTGCTGTAAAGCATAAGTCAGGAGGAGAAATCTTCCCCATCAGCTACAAGCAAGTACATACAGAACATTGAAGATTTCATACAAAATTGTGCAAGATCAAGAAAACAATAGAATAGATCTAATTTCTTTCAACCAGCTTCATTGCATGCCAGGAACTCCACCAGTTAAAGTAAAAATAAGTATTTTTTTTCTATGAAAGTAGCAGGCTTTGGATTGCCAGACGAATAGCTATGAATGTAGAAATGAATTTCATATATGGCATAATACTTTAATTATTACAGTAGTGTTTCTGTAATCTCCAGTTTCATTGTCCTTAGGGAGATACTCTTGATATTCTTGATAGGGTGTAAGGCATAATGTGTCTTTATTAATACTGCTCAATGTTGCTTTGGGATCAATAGTCCATTCAAAGACACTATATCAAAAATTGACTTTTATGCAAAAGTTAACCATTGGCAGATGTTTCTTACAGCCTGGTTAACTCTAGGTTCAGTGAAACGGAAGTAAAAGTGAAGACTGAGACTGTACAGAATTTCAGCTTGTTATTGAAAGTCTCTGATGATCAATAGTCAGAAAGTACTTAATTGGTTTGTTTAGAAATCTGAATAGGACAAATCAAGTTAGGGAAAAGGAGAGTTGGGCTGTAGAATAAGATGGTGCTACTGGATTTGGGAGAACTCGCCTTGTAGGATCTAAGGCTCCTTTTCCATTATCTGTCTTGCCCACAAATACCTACACAGAATCCTTCCAAGTGACATAAAGATCATCATTCCAATGTAATAGCTTTAACAAAAAACAGGCAAATTACAAGGATAGTGCATTTAAATGAAAAGGTCTTTACTTTGATTGTCTGGCCTAATGAAAAGGACATAAAAGCTAGGCAAGAAAAACTATTGCAAAGAGAAAGAAGCTCTCTCAAAATTATATTGTGTTATATCCTATATAAAATTAATAGAAATATGAGTAAGCAGACAGTAAGCTTTATTGTATCTTTGTATTTGTCCTGAGAAACACGCAGCAAGTATTATTCTCTATAACAAATTCCTGGTATGTTGAAAAAATACAAAAGGTACAATGTCCTCTTCTGCCATGATTTATACATATGTAAAAGACCTTTAAAGCAGCTGAGTTACCTTTATCATTCAGATAAATTCAAGTAAAATAGGACTAACTCTGAGATCCCATATTGCTGTTAGTACCACTTCAGGTGCTGAGGTTAACCAAGGATTAAACACTGCAAGGAAACAGCTTGCTGTTTGGGTATAACAAGTTTCCCAACTGATTACAGTATCCCATCCAGAGGTTTTCCAGGACCTGTAGACACAACTTTTTTACTTTAAGCTAAGCATCTGGGTTTAGTATATTTATATGTCATTGAGGGAGTTTACATTCTCATTTAAAGAATATATATGTAATGAGCTTTATGTTAGTGGAGCAACTTCTTATCACATTGAACTTAAAGAAACAGCAGAGACTCATTCTGTGACATACACACAGAAAACTTTATGAATATGTTTCTGTGCACTACCTCATGTATTGAGAATATTCTTTAATATCTAGGGTGAAAATATGATAGTCCTTTTTCTGTTGAATAGTATTGTACCCCATCATTTTGGTGGGCAACTGAAATCACAGTAGAATGGATTATTGTTAAATTTGAATATGATAACAAAACATGGTTAGGCTGCATGTACAGAAAAGATCATGAAATCTTATTTCATGTCTATTGAAAAAAACAAGAGCAAGAGATCCACTGGAAGCTACGTTTTAATTCAGGTATTTGACTTCCTCTTGCAAATTATCTTTTTGCCTTTTTCATTTGTTTAGGGAAGTATAAGATGATTTTATGTTCAATCCTGTTATCTGCTGAGTGTCATTAGATGAGGTAATTTATTGGCATGGCACTTGAAAATAAGAATGATACTCACCCCCAGTATTTTCTATTCTTCTTTTTTATTTTTTTTAGTTAACCTGAAATTGTCAAAAGCTGAAGAATCAAAGAGCACTAGAGACAATGTAATATTATTTACTTTATAAAACATCTCCTTTTTCTGCTACATATCTGTTCAGAAATATTTTTCTGACTCTCAGCATTAGTATCAGTTTTGACAGAACTCAATGGGCAATCTGTCCTCCACACTGCTAACATAATATTTTCCTTTAATATCAAGTGGATGGAAAAGTATTATTTGCAAAACTTTACTCGTGTAATTTTCCTAAAAGGAAAATTTCCTTTCTTTCCTTTATATCATTAGCTTCCTTTCCCTTCTTCTTCCTCACTATTATAAAAGTCTTCTGTGAACTTGTTTTTTTTTTCCCTTCCTGTCAGGGGTCCTATTAATTATGTCATCTAAACACGAGATTATTTATAATGCATTCCAAAACACTACTCTGTTTTGTGTCTTGTATAGGGCACACAGCCCTAGGTGGGTGGTGTATGAGCACACAGAAAATTTTTTCGAAAGAATCTAAATGAATTCATCACTAATTAGTTTAAGGACCTACCCTCTCAGGAATATAACTGTCAAAAGCTGAAGTGCCATACTGAGAACAAATCCATGGAATGAAAAATGATGAATACTCAATTATGAGTTTTATGAAATAATACAGATATGAACTATTTTTTATAATTGCCTGGTATCAAAGAGATAGCTCAGTATAATATGGATTTTGAATAAAGACTTAAGGCAGGATTTAAAATGCTCCAAACTAGAAATTTGATTTCTATAGAGCAGAAAATAGTAGAAATATCCCTGCAAATAGGATTAATAAATCCATACTGAAAAATGTTGTAATGGCAAACAGAAAACAAATCTTTTATAGAGAAAAAAATATGCTTTGCAAATTTGCTGGAATTCTTTGAAGTCTGACTGTGCACTAAAAAAGAAATGTATAATTTTACTCCATTTTCTGTCTACATATTGGCTGTTTCATATAGTTTTGCCTCACAACCTCAAAATAATACGTTAAATCTAGAAAGAGCCCAAAAGAAGAATGGCTTGGATGATCAGAGTTATGTGGCAGCTTCTAGACTTGGAAAGGTTAAATGTAAAGTTCTGCAAGTTGGGAAAAATTAGGACTGAGATACAGTATGACAGAAACTACCAATTCAGGAAAGTTGAACAGAAAATAATTAATTGTATTTTGTTTACTTAATTAGATTGTGTAGGAGATACCTATTGAAATTACTAGGCACAAATTTTAAAGTAAACAAAACCTAAAAGAAAAAAAAAAAGAAAAAATATATTGTGGAAAATACATTGTGAAACCTATTGACCCAGATTGCATGCCAGAATTATAAATAGGCTTTAAAAGTAATTAGACATTAATTGAAGAAAACTCTATATAAAGCTGTTAAATAATATGATATAAAACAACCTACGTTGGTAGCAGTTGGTAATTGGAGAGGAGAGGGAGAGGAAAGGAGAGGAGAAAGAGGAGAAGAACTTTTTTTTTCCTTTTTCCTGTTCTTGTTTCTTCATTTTTCTAGTGGACATGACCTGAAGTGGGCTCAAGGAAGCCATTCTTAAGTTCAGGTATGTCTGAATAGCTGTATAATATTGGGTGATCTCAATCTTTAACCTTTTTAATGAAAAATTGCAATATAAATTTGTTGCTGCCAAACCTCTGAATTATTTCAAAAGAAACTTTTTTTGAAAGAAAGCTGAGTTCATGATCTGTGATATAAGAATTCACGCTGTCCTGAGTATCCTTCCTATTAACATTTTAATGTTTAATGACACATCATGCTACCTATCAAATTATCCTTGCTGACTTTTACACTATTCTTTTCATGTGTTAGTCCAATTTATGGGGTAACATGAATAAATTGCTACAGGACCAGATTTTTTAAAGGCTGTTTATCAGATCATATCACTTGAGTACTAACTAAACAAACAATTTATTTCTTAAATGCATTACACTATGAAATACATGTGTATTTTTGGAACAATAGCATAAATTATGAATGCAAAGAGAAAGAGGTTAAAACTTTTCACTTTAACTATTTCATTATTATGTAGTTATCAGCATTAACATTAAAATGTTTTAACCTGACAGTGTAAGAAGACAAATGGCTGGTCAGAATACCTTTTTCTGTATTCTGTATTATCATCAGAATACATTGGAGGTAGAAAGGAATAACTTTCTCTTTTCTTCTTTTTTTTTAAGGAAATTGGAAATTGTGTGTGAGATAGGACAAACATAATTTCTAAATTCTCTTCTGAGTCATAATGATATATAGATATTTATTAAAAATTTACTATGCATTCATATGATTACGGGAACAGTCTTCCTTTCCATCATGCAGTTTGAATTTACCCCTGAAAGCTCAATGAATGTAAAAATGCCAAAATTTACTTTTCTTGAAAAGAGATGTATGACATGACCCTGCTATGAATGAAATAAGCCTGGTGGTAGAAATGCTCTTTAGAATGTCACAAGGCTACCTATACTATTTACTTTACCCTAATTATTTTTGTATTATCTTACACATTATAAAATATTGTTTACTTTTTCGTACCTTATTCCCTAAATATCTCCATCCATGGAATAAGTCTAAGGCTCTTGCAATATGTATGTCAATATTTCTTGCTCCTAGGTGCTTTCCATTATGAATATAAAATAATTAGTAGATGGGGAACAAATTTCAAAAAAAAAAATACATCAGAAAAATATATTTATTAGGACTAATCTGAACAAATAATTTCTTTTCAGAACTATTTTCTTTCCTTAAATATAGCTGAAATAAATAGAACTTTTTTTCAAAGACCATTCAAAATACAAATTACATGCAAAGACTACTCAAGCTGAATAGAAACATCAGTAGCCATACTGTATAAAATATGTACATATCTCATGCAGGATGCTATCAATTGTAATTGAGTTTGTACTTTTTGCTTTTGTTTCTGCTGATCATTGATAGTGTACTATTTTCCATAATATTTCTAAACAACACAATTTATTGAACCTGTTTTCTGATCTTTACTGGTTTTAATAAAGAGGATATTTTTTTTGTTAGGCCAACAAAAAACAGATATGTGAACTTACTTGGAGAAAAAATGTTAAATAAAATCGACATAATCTTTAAAAAGAGAGAATAAGAGAGAACAGTTCATGTGAATGACGTCTTCTGGGATACATTTCACAATCTGTAAACATTTGGTAGTTATACACTGAATGTTTATTTATATAAAATTGTGTGTATAGTTTGCCATCAATAATCTGTGCTCCTACAAGGAAATCAAACATTTAACTGACAGACTCCTGAAGGCAAATATGGAGTCTGTGGGCTGAAGCTTGAAATAAAGAGATTTTTTTAAAAAGATCACATTTGAAACATTGCTAGATTTGCTGGGAAAGAAAGGTCTCATCCTACCTAATCCTGAATTATTACACCAGTTTCTCTGTCTTTCCTCAGTACCATATCAGACTTCCCCTGGCTTTGAAACAACTTCAAGTTTTGTTTATATCTTTCTGACAGGAACCTTATCTTTCTTTAGATGCCCAGTACATGGACTTTGTCGAGTTAAGCTGATGACATGACCCCACTGGCTGACAATTCATCACTAAGGAAAAGGAAATGCTTTCACCTGGAAATGCACTTACCTGGAGCAGACCAGGGTCCGAACTCAGAAAAATTTGGTTAAATTACTTATAGTGGAAACAAATTATCCAAGTAGACATTTCTTTCAAAGGTGTTATAATATCTGCCCATTAATGCCGCTATTTACACACTGAATCTTCTATCTTCTAGCTCCAAAGCAATTTTCACTTGCAAAAACATATGCTTATTTTAAAGCCACTTTTTTTTTTTTTTTCTTTCTCTTGAATGAATAGTGGAAGTCCATTACCATTCTAATGGATTGACATTTTTAATCCAAAAAATGTGTGTTTAGAGGAGTGGTGTTCCAGATGGTAAGAACAGAAATCAAGTATGTCTCTCTGCTTGTAAGACACCATTTATTTCAGTTACAACATAATTTTAAATCAACATCAAATGTAACCAGCACATTATTTTGACACAAAATTTTTACACTTTTCTCTGGCTTTATTCTCACTTTTCTCTGGCTTTACTCTCTGCATGATTTTTACCTTTTTATGTTGGTCCAACTTTGCAAAATTAAATATATTTTATTTATATACCAAATTTGATTAAAACTGGATTCTTAAGCATGAGAGCTGCCAGTTTCAAATAGATAAATTTAAAAGAGATTTCTAGCAGGGCTATTATTCTTTTCTGCTAGCATATGGATAATTCATTTATTTATCTAAGACACTTCATACTTTTATGATTCTTGATACATCATTAACCTGATAGGTTAACTTTTCTAATCACTGAATATTTAAATATTTTCCAAACTATTTTTTAAAAAGCCAATTGGCATTATTCTCTTTCTCATTCTTGTTTTTTCATCTTGCAGGCAAAGCAAATGTTAATTTCAGAGAAGCAGAAAAGAGCAATGACTTCAGCGAGATGGAGATGATCCTAGTTGTCTTCTTCTCTGAACCTGAGGGCAGCTCACTTACGTATTTTTTTGACATTTATTCAGGCTTTTGAGAGGTGAAAATGGTGTCCTGTAAGGAATGGTAGGAGATCTGATTATGTTCATTCATCTCTAAGCTGAACGAGTCTCACCAGGGAAATAAAAAAGGGAGTGGGCTGAAGACTTGCCTAGACACAGTGGCTGCAGCTCTGTTTTCCTTTGTCTGTGTAATGGACCTCTGTGTCCTGGCAGGGGAGGGTGACAACAGCACAGACCAAAACAAAGAGTCAGGAGACAGCACAGCAGTCCCACCAGGCCAACCGGTCAGTCTGAGGCTGAACAAGTTTAACCAGTCCTGGCCCTATGGAAGGCCAGTAAAGTCACTCAGAATATTCTAAGTATTTTCAAAGTGGTTTGAGTGGGAGAACCTCAGAAGAGGTTGTTCCCTTCACATACTCTCTACAGTTACTGTATATGCAATGTGCCTTTTATGCAGAATAGTATCTTGAAATGTGGCAGAGCTCTTACTAACTGATGATAAAAATGTAAATAAAAACTTACTAGAAGTTAGATGAAAACAAAAAATCCTTTTATTTTTTATTTGTTATTTTTTATTTTAAACTTCAATGCATCCACCATATCATTCATGCTAGCATGCCCCCCCGCCCTAAAAAAAAAAAAAAAGGAAAAATAAAAGAAATACGTATTACATTATTAGGATATACATACAGCATTAAACGTATATGACCTTTGTGGGGTCAACACAGAACCATAACACAAGGAATGTCATATGCCAAAAGGAAGTGCCAAAGGACGTGCAAAACCAAATGGCAAAGGAAATGGATGCTGTTAATACTTGTTGTTATGTCTTATATGGCATGCCCGTTCAGGACAATACAGCTAATGAGGAAATTAAACCACAATCTGAACTAGGCACAGCTACACAGTGACATGTACTGTACAGGTAAAACTTTGTTGGGGAATGTACAGAGTATTGTAGTTTTCAGTAATGGGAAACAGATTTAGAGAGTGATGATGAGCTAATGATTAGTTGCTACTTGTATAATCTCATTATGACGATGACTGTCTTATTGATTAATAAAAACTGCATACTCTGCTAGCAGTGCAATTCAGGCAATCATTAGAAAGACATTCTGAAAAATAAACGCAACTGATAAACCTCACATTTTTTAAAACAGCAGCATTATAGAAAACAGCAGTTTTCTTGACTTCCTGTCGTATTTTCCACCCATCCTTTTTGAGTGGAATAAAAAAATAAAAAATGAAAACGGTAGCAAAAATGTTTCAATTGCTTTCTGGCCAAAAAATATAATCCATGTAGCACTCAAGACAGCAACCCAGCCCTAAATAAGTTGGAATTCTAATTAAATTTCTTATTAGAGAAATTGCCTTAGCATATTCACAATACTAACGAAGTGAATAGCTTCAAGTCTTCTGGAGAAGCACGAGCCTTCCTCCTGGTGCCAGAAATCACAAGGAGACACAGCCAAGTACATGCGTGCTATCAATCTGTCCCACGCACACACTTTTAGTTTCAAAATCAAAATGAAAGTCACTTGCTGAACTTCACAGAGAAAAGGAACTGCAGGAAAAGAACACTGCCTGAAGCCATAGCTTATTTTCTTTTTGCTGTAGCCCAGAGGCAATTCCCCAAGCCCTGTGATTACTGAGGCATCCTAGAACACACACATCAGCAGTTCAAGTATTGGGAGAAAGGTGTTAAATGACGCTGCATCTTTCCCTCTTTCGTGCTTTATTTCTTTCTTTTGTCTTTCCCTCTTTACAGAGGAAAACAACAATATTAAGCAAGCATAACTGTATAAAGCACTGTATTTGTTCAGTATCTTTTCAGTATCCTTCACAATCTTCATTGTGCTGAAGTAACTAGTATATTAACACTAAGGCTGGTTTCACAAGTCTTATTTCTAGAACTAAGAATAGATTGTCAGCAGTGAAAACTATACTATAGCCTATTACCATTATCAAAGTCTTTTGAACAGAAAAAAAGAAGTATTGGAGAAGTAATATCAGAAGCAATTTAAAATATAAGTTAATGCTTTTTGGTGGGACTGTCATCATTGATATCAAACCACAAGGAAAATTTGTTGAAGTGCTATCATGATTAGCAAAAAAATATTTCCATAACTTCCATATATCTGAAAATTCATATTTTTAAATCTAAACTATGTCTTTAGAAACATATAAATAAGTAGTCTCCCTCAACTATATCTTAACAATCTAAAATAAAAAGTAATGATCCTGTCTCCACAGCTTAATTCATTGCTTCTCTAGATGACTTTAAAGATGATCCTCATCCTTAAGCAGGCATTACAGGGAATATGCAGAATAAATTATATTGTATATGTATATATTATATAATTATTCCTTCTTTCTGTCTAGTTTTACTTCTTATAAATTCAATCTTATTCTGTGAAACCATAACACTATTTATGAATACTATTTTTATATATACACAAAATTGTGTCAACTCATATCTATTCTGCTCAATTTCTATACAATTAATTGAGCTTTTCAGAAAGATTTTTGGCTTAGCTTTTCTCCATAGAGATATTTTAGACAATAGCAGGGGATAGATGGATAGTGGGACCAGATGTTGGGAACTTCTGCAAAAATTACATAACTTTTTTTTAAAGATACGTTATTTTGCTATTTTAAAATTATTAGTGGGCAATAAATACTCATAAGAATTCTTTCACACACACAACTATAGGCTATGACAGTGGCTTTCTGTTTGTGATCTAAGTTTGACCTATGATTTATCATAAATACTAATGGCAATAATT
The DNA here is from genome assembly GCF_059628265.1 of Tinamus guttatus. Lineage (NCBI taxonomy): Eukaryota > Metazoa > Chordata > Aves > Tinamiformes > Tinamidae > Tinamus > Tinamus guttatus. The sequence goes on from NW_028289441.1 coordinate 169,911, forward strand.
TCTCTTTCTGGCTACCTTTGTCACGAAATCTCAGAATTAATAATGAAAGCAATTGTTAATATTATTTCTGGTATAAAACCAGTCAACTCAGTGTCCTTTCCTTCCCTTTGCACTATAGACTCTCTCAAATTTCTTTCCAACATTGCATTTTTTAAAATTTCAAACTGTGCAAGTTAAAGCGGACTCATCAGAAAACCACTTGTTTTTGCAAATATGAGGAGTTCTTTAAGAAGCATGCAGTGCGTTCTATTTTCACAAAGCCGTTCTCTAAGTTCTATTCTTAAGAATTCTCCCTTGCATTTAGAAAACAATTCAGTAAAAATTCAAACTTCAATCTCTCATGTTTGTGAGCACATCTTGAAAAACATGAACTCTAAGCATTGGAAAAAGTACAAAGGCAATTAAAATCAATAAAAACATTATTTCAGAATACCCATCTTTTAAATCAATTAACTTGAATTATTGAACCAGACTCAAAGTTTGTATAAAATGAATCTAACAATATGGTATGAGTTCAAAGCTCTCCATTAGCTCCTCAGAAAGTTTGGTGAGTTTACTCATTTGAAAGTTTTTTTTAGGAGGAGTTGCTTGAAATTATATGCTTTATTTTCCACAGTAGTTATTATCCAAAACGAATTTAAATTATTGTTCTTGGCACAGATACACAATTTTTCTATTGCCAAGACTAAATTTTATCATGTGACTCTAGGTGACTTGTTTGATATTCACATAATCCAGGCATCTGAAAATCAGCTTGTAGCTAACTCAAACAGAACCAAGTGAGCTAATTATATTTCACTGCAATAATATTGAATGCGAAGACTGGACAAGACTATATTGCAAAAAAATTCTCTCAGGTTTTTAACTGCCATAACCTAAGATGTCAGAAAATCATTATATACATTAGAAAAAAAAAAAATGTTCATGTTGGGCAATGCATTACTTACTTAGATTTTTAAAGGATATTTATCCATTACAACTTTGTTATCAAATATTGCCAGTGGCCTATAGCTATCGTCACTGTGCATTTACATTTCAATTGAAAAAAAGGCACTTTCTTTTTGTCTTCTCTGATTAACATTTTGAAGCTCTGTAATTTTCTTGCTGCTCAGAGAAACAAAGCACCCAGGCTCACAGAGAAAAACCATTCAGCAAGATATAAATATTTGCTATTCAGAAAATCTCAATGAGGGTTTAGTTATTTTAAACTAAAAAAAGAAAATTGCTAATAATGATTGGTTTCAGCTAATGAAATGCTTTTATGCAAATATGTGAACCCTAAATATGACCTGGAAACAAAAGACTGCTTAACAGTTACTATTAAGCAATACATTAGGAGATCAATTAAACAGAACTCTTTCTAATGAATAAGCTGTACAAGAGTTGCTATGGAAACTTGGAAAGAGAAAGCCCTAGAATACTAATTTGCAATTTTAAGACCATAAAGTATTACAGATCTGCTAGTGGCTGTCTGGAGAGGCATATACCAAAGATAAAGTGAAAAAATGCCTCACAAAATCTCTCTGTCACGGAAAAAAAAAAAAAAAAAAAAAGTAGAGATGTGAAAGAATGGAGCCATGACATTTGTGTATCTGAGAATGACTTTTGCAACAAAAAAAAGATAAAGGGAATATTGTATCAGAATGAGAAATCACATAATTCCAAAGTGGACCATCAAAGGGAGCCCGTAAATATTCCTTTTTTCCGTGGAAGATCACTAATGACACTGTAGGAAAAACTGAAAGTGGACAGACATTTCCTTAGGAAAGAAGGGAAACTGATATATTGATTCAAGAAGGGCTTTGGTTATTTCAGGCTTCTTCAACATACTCCAACAGCACTTCTCATTTTTTAAAAAATACACTATGGGCAATTAAAGGCATCAAATCACCCTCTCTCTCCCAAGAATGGTTCCCTCTGAAGAAAGGGCAGTCTAGTCTGGTAATTTGAGGAACAAGAATCTTGCAACAAAATTTTGTTACGCTTGTGATCAAAGTTTTTTATAGCCTGTCTGGGTCTTCCAAATAATCTCTTCTACATAAAGGAACAAATTTACTTGAGAAAATGAGATAAGAGAACACAAAGACTGAATAAATTCATTTGGAAAATTAAGTTAATTCTATTTTTAATTAGAAATATCTTTTATACTAAAATGTAAAGCAAAAATTCTCCAGTCCCAGAAATAAGAACTTTTTTAAAAAAGTAGAATTGAAGTTAACACTGTTTTCCCTGAGTGTAAGCCTTAAAATAAAATTATCATGCTATTTCATTTATTCAACTTCAGGAAGTTCCTATAGAACGATTCTCTTTAAGACTGGTCATGCCCAAGAGAAAAAAAGTTTAAATTTTCCCATTGACTTCAGTGGCAATACAGCAAAAACTTTCCAAACTAGATGTATGATTTGGAACAATATATCTATTCTTTTGTGAGAGAAGTACAACTCTAAACGTAAAATCCAGAGATGGAAATATACTGTTTCTAATCTTGAGTTTGAGGCTATGTCTACAATGAATTTTAAGGAACAGAAAGAGTCTGTGCTGATACCCACATTTAGTAGAAAGGGTAGTGTAGAAAAACAAAAATAAACAAACAAACAAATAAAAATGGCTTTAGGCAATTCTAAGGATTATCCAGAGCTAAAATTCAGGTTTTGTTTACTGTATGGTCTAACCCAAAGACCTAGCTAGTTGCCATGTGGATGAGAAGGACATGTCATGTCATGCTCCGAAATTCCCATCTACCCATATGTTCACAGAATGATGACAGAGTCATTTTTCAAATAATTCCAATTTGCCCTTTGCAACAGTATCTAGAATTTATGGATAACAGTAGCACTGTGACTTCTAGAAGATAAACACTAAGTATCCTGTAAGCAGTGATGGGGGTCTTGTCCCATCCAAGAGAAGTTCAGGGTAGAATTAATATGATTATCTCCCTATTATGTTTCTGCTTTCTCACTGGAAAACTAAATTAGGCAACTGCCTTGTTATTGTTCAGATTTCTATAGTATCTTTAAAAGTAATAGTCTTGTTAAATAACGCAACTACCAATGTAAGGCTACTAACTAGATAGTATAATAGTATATTGCAGTGAGTATTGCAGGTCATTTGTTTATTGGCTGTGTAAGATTTACTATTTATTTGATGTTAAATATTTACCTCTCCTAATGATTAATTTTACTTTTGTTTGGAATCTAGGAGCATCATGGAGCATCTAGGAGCAAATTTCTTAGCCTTTAGAAAGGCTAGACTAAGTGAAAAGTTTCATATTGACCAAAGGTTTCAGTTCACATTATATACTCCTAGCTTTTTACTTTTCTTTCAAGTAATTCAAAGAAATAGCATTAGGTTTCTAGCTAAACAATATCTGTCTATGATACTTAATTTAAAAATACACACAATGGAAAAATATTATTATCAGAATTTGAAAGGACTGAATGATTTATACAAAACTTTTAGGAGAGATATGTTATTCAGTAGATTATAATGGTACATTTATTCCTGTCTTTTCACATTTCTGAAAAAGATCACAGAATACCTAATATCTCAGAAAGCAGTGTTTACAATGAAATACATTTTCTTCCTGAACTCCGTTCATACTGCACTGACAATTTCTTCTTGCAACAGAATACTTTTCTTCATGTCTACAGCCACTGGAGTTACTCTCCAATATTATGATAAATGTGATATTTACTATAGTTGAGTATATACTAGCACAGAAATCTTTCTACATGGTTAGAAGACAATTCATCAGATATGGAAAAGGTTGCCTGTTTCAATTCAGTTTTCCAAAAATTTAGTTGATTGAAATCTTA